>NC_088405.1:4759708-4830094 GCF_034236695.1 Oncorhynchus nerka
GATACAACCCGGATGGAGATCCACAGTCCAGTATTAAACTGTTTCAGTAAACACTAGGATATTCCCTTAAATCTGATAATGGGATGTCTTGTATTGATGCATATAACAGAACATATCATGAAGAACTCTGATGAACTGGTTATTCAGTTCTGAATCTATTGGTTATTCAGTTCTGAATCTATTGGTTATTCAGTTCTGAATCTATTGGTTATTCAGTTCTGAATCTATTGGTTATTCAGTTCTGAATCTATTGGTTATTCAGTTCTGAATCTATTGGTTATTCAGTTCTGAATCTATTGGTTATTCAGTTCTGAATCTATTGGTTATTCAGTTCTGAATCTATTGGTTATTCAGTTCTGAATCTATGGCCTGGGAGGGAAACTCCTTACAACACCCACCCCCTCCTCACCTCCTCACAACACCCACCCCCTCCTCACCTCCTCACAACACTCACCCCCTCCTCACAACACCCACCCCCTCCTCACCTCCTCACAACACACCCCCTCCTCACAACACCCACCCCTCCTCACCTCCTCACAACACCCACCCCCTCCTCACCTCCTCACAACACTCACCCCCTCCTCACAACACTCACCCCCTCCTCACAACACCCACCCCCTCCTCACAACACCCACCCCTCCTCACCTCCTCACAACACCCACCCCTCCTCACCTCCTCACAACACCCACCCCCTCCTCACCTCCTCACAACACCCACCCCCTCCTCACAACACCCACCCCCTCCTCACAACACTCACCCCCTCCTCACCTCCTCACAACACCCACCCCCCCCCCACCTCCTCACAACACCCACCCCCTCCTCACCTCCTCACAACACTCACCCCCTCCTCACAACACCCACCCCTCCTCACAACACCCTTTCCCTCTCCTCACCCCTCTCCCCCTCACCCCCTTAAAACAGCCCTCCTGCATTGTTGGGAAAGGACCAGTCTTGGAGCATTTCACTGTTACTCTACACCTGTTGATTACAAATAAAATCTAATTTATCACCTGCTGTGTAATCAACAGGTGTAGAGTAACAGTGAAATGCTCCCTGACTGGTCCTTTCCCAACAATGCAGAGACAAATATAGAAAGATAATAACTCAAGGAATAAAAACACAACGAGTAACGATAACTTGGTTATATACACAGGGTACCAGGTAATAACATGGTTATATACACAGGGTACCAGGTAATAACTTGGTTATATACACAGGGTACCAGGTAATAACATGGTTATATACACAGGGTACCAGGTAATAACATGGTTATATACACACGGTACCAGGTAATAACATGGTTATATACACAGGGTACCAGGTAATAACATGGTTATATACACAGGGTACCAGGTAATAACATGGTTATATACACACGGTACCAGGTAATAACATGGTTATATACACAGGGTACCAGGTAATAACATGGTTATATACACAGGGTACCAGGTAATAACATGGTTATATACACAGGGTACCAGGTAATAACATGGTTATATACACAGGGTACCAGGTAATAACATGGTTATATACACAGGGTACCAGGTAATACCTTGGTTATATACACAGGGTACCAGGTAATAACATGGTTATATACACAGGGTACCAGGTAATAACATGGTTATATACACAGGGTACCAGGTAATAACATGGTTATATACACAGGGTAATAACAGGTAATAACATGGTTATATACACAGGGTACCAGGTAATAACATGGTTATATACACAGGGTACCAGGTAATAACATGGTTATATACACAGGGTACCAGGTAATAACATGGTTATATACACAGGGTACCAGGTAATAACATGGTTATATACACAGGGTACCAGGTAATAACATGGTTATATACACAGGGTACCAGGTAATAACATGGTTATATACACAGGGTACCAGGTAATAACATGGTTATATACACAGGTACCAGGTAATAACATGGTTATATACACAGGGTACCAGGTAATAACATGGTTATATACACAGGGTACCAGGTAATACCTTGGTTATATACACAGGGTACCAGGTAATAACATGGTTATATACACAGGGTACCAGGTAATAACATGGTTATATACACAGGGTACCAGGTAATAACATGGTTATATACACAGGGTACCAGGTAATAACATGGTTATATACACAGGGTACCAGGTAATAACATGGTTATATACACAGGGTACCAGGTAATAACATGGTTATATACACAGGGTACCAGGTAATAACATGGTTATATACACAGGGTACCAGGTAATAACATGGTTATATACACAGGGTACCAGGTAATAACATGGTTATATACACAGGGTACCAGGTAATAACATGGTTATATACACAGGGTACCAGGTAATAACATGGCTATATACACAGGGTACCAGGTAATAACATGGCTATATACACAGGATACCAGGTAATAACATGGCTATATACACAGGGTACCAGGTAATAACATGGCTATATACACAGGGTACCAGGTAATAACATGGCTATATACACAGGGTACCAGGTAATAACATGGCTATATACACAGGGTACCAGGTAATAACATGGCTATATACACAGGGTACCAGGTAATAACATGGCTATATACACAGGGTACCAGGTAATAACTTGGTTATATACACAGGGTACCAGGTAATAACATGGTTATATACACAGGGTACCAGTACCAGGTAATAACATGGTTATATACACAGGGTACCAGGTAATAACATGGTTATATACACAGGGTACCAGGTAATAACATGGTTATATACACAGGGTACCAGGTAATAACTTGGTTATATACACAGGGTACCAGGTAATAACTTGGTTATATACACAGGGTACCAGGTAATAACATGGTTATATACACAGGGTACCAGGTAATAACTTGGTTATATACACAGGGTACCAGGTAATAACATGGTTATATACACAGGGTACCAGGTAATAACTTGGTTATATACACAGGGTACCAGGTAATAACATGGTTATATACACAGGGTACCAGGTAATAACATGGCTATATACACAGGGTACCAGGTAATAACATGGCTATATACACAGGGTACCAGGTAATAACATGGCTATATACACAGGGTACCAGGTAATAACTTGGTTATATACACAGGGTACCAGGTAATAACATGGTTATATACACAGGATACCAGGTAATAACATGGCTATATACACAGGGTACCAGGTAATAACATGGCTATATACACAGGGTACCAGGTAATAACATGGCTATATACACAGGGTACCAGGTAATAACATGGCTATATACACAGGATACCAGGTAATAACATGGCTATATACACAGGGTACCAGGTAATAACATGGCTATATACACAGGGTACCAGGTAATAACATGGCTATATACACAGGGTACCAGGTAATAACATGGCTATATACACAGGGTACCAGGTAATAACATGGCTATATACACAGGGTACCAGGTAATAACATGGCTATATACACAGGGTACCAGGTAATAACTTGGTTATATACACAGGGTACCAGGTAATAACTGAGTTATATACACAGGGTACCAGGTAATAACATGGTTATATACACAGGGTACCAGGTAATAACATGGTTATATACACAGGGTACCAGGTAATAACATGGTTATATACACAGGGTACCAGGTAATAACATGGTTATATACACAGGGTACCAGGTAATAACAGGTTATATACACAGGGTACCAGGTAATAACATGGTTATATACACAGGGTACCAGGTAATAACTTGGTTATATACACAGGGTACCAGGTAATAACATGGTTATATACACAGGGTACCAGGTAATAACATGGTTATATACACAGGGTACCAGGTAATAACATGGTTATATACACAGGGTACCAGGTGGTTATATACACAGGGTACCAGGTAATAACATGGCTATATACACAGGGTACCAGGTAATAACATGGCTATATACACAGGGTACCAGGTAATAACATGGCTATATACACAGGGTACCAGGTAATAACTTGGTTATATACACAGGGTACCAGGTAATAACATGGTTATATACACAGGGTACCAGGTAATAACTTGGTTATATACACAGGGTACCAGGTAATAACATGGTTATATACACAGGGTACCAGGTAATAACATGGTTATATACACAGGGTACCAGGTAATAACTTGGTTATATACACAGGGTACCAGGTAATACCTTGGTTATATACACAGGGTACCAGGTAATAACATGGTTATATACACAGGGTACCAGGTAATAACATGGCTATATACACAGGGTACCAGGTAATAACATGGTTATATACACAGGGTACCAGGTAATACCTTGGTTATATACACAGGGTACCAGGTAATAACATGGTTATATACACAGGGTACCAGGTAATAACATGGTTATATACACAGGGTACCAGGTAATAACATGGCTATATACACAGGGTACCAGGTAATAACATGGTTATATACACAGGGTACCAGGTAATAACATGGTTATATACACAGGGTACCAGGTAATAACATGGTTATATACACAGGGTACCAGGTAATAACATGGTTATATACACAGGGTACCAGGTAATACCTTGGTTATATACACAGGGTACCAGGTAATAACATGGTTATATACACAGGGTACCAGGTAATAACATGGTTATATACACAGGGTACCAGGTAATAACATGGTTATATACACAGGGTACCAGGTAATACCTTGGTTATATACACAGGGTACCAGGTAATACCTTGGTTATATACACAGTGTACCAGGTAATAACATGGTTATATACACAGGGTACCAGGTAATAACATGGTTATATACACAGGGTACCAGGTAATAACATGGTTATATACACAGGGTACCAGGTAATACCTTGGTTATATACACAGGGTACCAGGTAATAACATGGTTATATACACAGGGTACCAGGTAATACCTTGGTTATATACACAGGGTACCAGGTAATAACATGGTTATATACACAGGGTACCAGGTAATACCTTGGTTATATACACAGGGTACCAGGTAATAACATGGTTATATACACAGGGTACCAGGTAATAACTTGGCTATATACACAGGGTACCAGGTAATACCGTGGTTATATACACAGGGTACCAGGTAATAACATGGTTATATACACAGGGTACCAGGTAATAACGTGGTTATATACACAGGGTACCAGGTAATAACTCTGCTATATACAGTGGGGCAAAAAAGTATTTAGTCCGCCACCAATTGTGCAAGTTCTCCCACTTAAAAAGATGAGAGAGGCCTGTAATTTTCATCATAGGTACCCTTCAACTATGACAGACAAATGACAAAAATCACATTGTAAGATTTTTAATGAATTTATTTGCAAATAAATAGGCTATTTGGTGTTGTGATGTCATAATCTCCCAAAATCCCGTCTGATCCTGTGGTGTTGTGAGGGATTTATTCTATGGCTTCATCTATGGGGTTGGACCTGCCTCTCGTAAGCTGTTTCCTAGTAGCTCCTGAGCCCCGTTATGAAAGACAGATCCGTGGTTCCAGCAGCTCGCTGCCTGTCAGTACTGCTGAGGGGAAACACATCTCTTCTTTGTCATTGCTGCACTGTCCTCCTCCTGCTGCTGCTGCTGCTGCTGCTGCTGCTGCCACCGCTGGCTGGGGGTGGGACTGCAGCGGTCATCCGGGCTAGACTCAGGATTTACATAATCCACACTGTGAATTAACGACTGAAGTCTAAATGCTCACATTATCCCTTAGAGAGGGGGAGGGGAGAGAGAGGGAGGGAGGGGAGAGAGAGAGAGGGAGGGGAGAGAGAGAGGGGTAGGGGGGGAGAGAGGGGTGGGGGAGAGAGGGGGAGAGAGAGGGGTGGGGGGAGGGTGGGGGAAGAGAGAGAGAGAGGTGGGGGGAGAGAGGGGTGGGGGGAGAGAGGGGAGAGAGAGAGGGGTGGGGGGAGAGGGGTGGGGGGAAGAGAGAGAGAGAGGTGGGGGGGAGAGAGAGAGAGAGGAGGGGAGAGAGAGGGGTGGGGGGGAAGAGAGAGAGAGAGAGAGAGGTGGGGAGAGAGAGAGGGGTGGGGGGAAGAGAGAGAGAGAATAAGACAGAGAGAGGGAGAGGTGGAGAGAGAGAGAGAGAGAGAGATGTAGGGGTGGGGGTGGTGAGAGGTAGGGGTGGGGGTGGTGAGAGGTAGGGGTGGGGGTGGTGAGAGGTAGGGGTGGGGGTGGTGAGACAGACTACAGGCTGCTGCCAGTGTTATTCCATTGTGCTGTCACTTCCTGCTCTAGGAACATGTTGGATTACTAATCAGTCATTATATATGCAGTACCCAGTTTAGATCACAGCCCTCCTCGGAGGAGGCAGTACTTCAGAGGAAGAGGTACAGGGCATCTTCTAGTTCTCATTACAGTGTTCTGCCTGTTATGTTTTGTTAGTGTCACTGACAATGTGTTACTGGCGTATGATGATGTTGTTGTGTAACGTCCCAGGGACCCCAACAACCACTGTGAAAACACATCAATAACGCATCAACACGTTCCATACGGTAGCCTAGCTGTTGATCATTCTCTCTCTCTACAGTAACCTAGCTGTTGATCATTCTCTCTCTCTACAGTAACCTAGCTGTTGATCATTCTCTCTCTCTACAGTAACCTAGCTGTTGAACATTCTCTGTCTCTACGGTAACCTGGCTGTTGATCATTCTCTGTCTCTACAGTAACCTAGCTGTTGATCATTCTCTCTCTCTACAGTAACCTAGCTGTTGAACATTCTCTGTCTCTACGGTAACCTGGCTGTTGATCATTCTCTGTCTCTACGGTAACCTAGCTGTTGATCATTCTTTCTACAGTAACCTAGCTGTTGAACATTCTCTGTCTCTACAGTAACCTAGCTGTTGAGCATTCTCTCTCTCTACAGTAGCCTAGCTGTTGATCATTCTCTCTCTCTACAGTAACCTAGCTGTTGAACATTCTCTCTCTCTACAGTAACCTAGCTGTTGATCATTCTCTGTCTCTACGGTAACCTAGCTGTTGAACATTTTCTCTACAGTAACCTAGCTGTTGATCATTCTCTCTACAGTAACCTAGCTGTTGATCATTCTCTCTCTCTCTACAGTAACCTAGCTGTTGATCATTCTCTCTACAGTAACCTAGCTGTTGAACATTCTCTCTCTCTACAGTAACCTAGCTGTTGATCATTCTCTCTCTCTACAGTAACCTAGCTGTTGATCATTCTCTCTACAGTAACCTAGCTGTTGAATATTCTCTCTCTCGCTACAGTAACCTAGCTGTTGAACATTCTCTCTCTCTACAGTAACCTAGCTGTTGAACATTCTCTCTACAGTAACCTAGCTGTTGAATATTCTCTCTCTCTCTACAGTAACCTAGCTGTTGAACATTCTCTGTCTCTACGGTAACCTGGCTGTTGATCATTCTCTGTCTCTACGGTAACCTGGCTGTTGATCATTCTCTGTCTCTACGGTAACCTGGCTGTTGATCATTCTCTGTCTCTACGGTAACCTAGCTGTTGATCATTCTCTCTACAGTAACCTAGCTGTTGATCATTCTCTCTCTCTACAGTAACCTAGCTGTTGAATATTCTCTCTCTCTCTACAGTAACCTAGCTGTTGATCATTCTCTCTACAGTAACCTAGCTGTTGAACATTCTCTCTCTCTACAGTAACCTAGCTGTTGAACATTCTCTCTCTCTACAGTAACCTAGCTGTTGATCATTCTCTCTACAGTAGCCTAGCTGTTGAACATTCTCTCTCAGTAACCTCAGTAACCTAGCTGTTGAACATTCTCTCTACAGTAACCTAGCTGTTGAATATTCTCTCTACAGTAACCTAGCTGTTGAACATTCTCTCTCTCTACAGTAACCTAGCTGTTGAACATTCTCTCTCGCTACAGTAACCTAGCTGTTGAACATTCTCTCTCTCTACAGTAACCTAGCTGTTGAATATTCTCTCTCTCTACAGTAACCTAGCTGTTGAATATTCTCTCTCTCTCTACAGTAACCTAGCTGTTGAACATTCTCTCTACAGTAACCTAGCTGTTGAATATTCTCTCTACAGTAACCTAGCTGTTGATCATTCTCTCTCTCTACAGTAACCTAGCTGTTGATCATTCTCTCTACAGTAACCTAGCTGTTGAACATTCAGTCTGCTGTATATTTCTATGTAGTGTTTACCGTTAGAGCAGACTGTGTGGTACACTTCTGTATGTAGTGTTTACCATTAGAACAGACTGTCTAGTACACTTCTGTATGTAGTGTTTACTGTTAGAACAGACTGTCTAGTACACTTCTGTATGTAGTGTTTACCATTAGAACAGACTGTCTAGTACACTTCTGTATGTAGTGTTTACTGTTAGAACAGACTGTCTGGTACACTTCTGTATGTAGTGTTTACCGTTATAACAGACTGTCTGGTACACTTCTGTATGTAGTGTTTACCGTTATAACAGACTGTCTGGTACACTTCTGTATGTAGTGTTTACCATTAGAACAGACTGTCTAGTACACTTCTGTATGTAGTGTTTACCATTAGAACAGACTGTCTAGTACACTTCTGCATGTAGTGTTTACTGTTAGAGCAGACGCCTCCTCCCACAACAACTCCTCCCACAACGCCTCCTCCCACAACTCCTCCTCCCACAACGCCTCCTCCCACAACGCCTCCTCCCACTACGCCTCCTCCCACAACGCCTGCTCCCACAACGCCTGCTCCCACAACGCCTCCTCCCCCACAACGCCTCCTCCCACATGGTGTCCTCCCCCACAACGCTCCTCCCACAACTCCTCCTCCCACAACGCCTCCTCCCACAACGCCTCCTCCCACTACGCCTCCTCCCACAACGCCTGCTCCCACAACGCCTCCTCCCACAACGCCTCCTCCCACATGGTGTCCTCCCCCCACAACTCCTCCTCCCACAACTCCTCCTCCCACAACGCCTCCTCCCACAACGCCTGCTCCCACAACGCCTCCTCCCACAACGCCTCCTCCCACAACTCCTCCTCCCACAACTCCTCCTCCCACAACTCCTCCTCCCACAACGCCTCCTCCCACAACTCCTCCTTCCCACAACGCCTCCTCCCACAACGCTCCTCCTCCCCCACAACTCCTCCTCCCACAACGCCTGCTCCCACAACTCCTCCTCCCACAACGCCTCCTCCCACAACTCCTCCTCCCACAACGCCTCCTCCCACAACTCCTCCTCCCACAACTCCTCCTCCCACAACTCCTCCTCCCACAACGCCTCCTCCCACAACTCCTCCTCCCACAACTCCTCCTTCCACAACACCTCCTCCCACAACTCCTCCTCCACAACTCCTCCTCCCACAACTCCTCCTCCCACAACTCCTCCTCCCACAACGTGTCCTCCTCCCACAATGCCTCCTCCCACAACGCCTCCTCCCACAACGCCTCCTCCCACAACTCCTCCTCCCACAACAACTCCTCCCAAAACGCCTCCTCCCACAACTCCTCCTCCCACTCGCGCCTCCTCCCACAACGCCTGCTCCCACAACGCCTCCTCCCACAACGCCTCCTCCCACAACGCCTGCTCCCACAACGCCTCCTCCCACAACGCCTCCTCCCACAACTCCTCCTCCCACAACTTCTCCTCCCACAATGCCTCCTCCCACAACTCCTCCTCCCACAACGTGTCCTCCCACAATGCCTCCTCCCACAACGCCTCCTCCCACAACTTCTCCTCCCACAACTCCTCCTCCCACAACGCTCCTCCCACAACTCCTCCTCCCACAACGCCTCCTCCCACAACTCCTCCTCCCACAACGCCTCCTCCCACAACTCCTCCTCCCACAACTCCTCCTCCCACAACTCCTCCTCCCACAACCTCTCCTCCCACAACTCCTCCTCCCACAACTCCTCCTCCCACAACTCCTCCTCCCACAACGCCTCCTCCCACAACTCCTCCTCCCACAACGTGTCCTCCCACAACGCCTCCTCCCACAACGCCTCCTCCCACAATGCCTCCTCCCACAACGTGTCCTCCCACAACGCCTGCTCCCACAACGCCTCCTCCCACAACGCCTCCTCCCACAACGTGTCCTCCCACAACGCCTCCTCCCACAATTCCTCCTCCCACAACGCTTCCTCCCACAACGCCTCCTCCCACAACGCCTGCTCCCACAACGCCTTCTCCCACAACTCCTCCTCCCACAACGCCTCCTCCCACAACTCCTCCTCCCACAACTCCTCCTCCTCCTCCCACAACTCTTCCTCCCACAACTCCTCCTCCCACAACGCCTCCTCCCACAACGCTTGCTCCCACAACGCCTCCTCCCACAACTCCTCCTCCCACAACGTGTCCTCCCACAACTCCTCCTCCCCCCACAACTCCTCCTCCCACAACTCCTCCTCCTCCTCCCACAACTCCTCCTCCCACAACGTGTCCTCCCACAACGCTTCCTCCCACAACTCCTCCTCCCACAATGCCTCCTCCCACAACGTGTCCTCCCACAACGCCTGCTCCCACAACGCCTCCTCCCACAACGTGTCCTCCCACAACGCCTCCTCCCACAACGTGTCCTCCCACAACGCCTTCTTTTCTCTGGATCTCCTGTAGTTTCCACATCTAAGACTTCGCCCCTTTCCCTCCTGAGCAACCGGTAAACATTGGCCCGTTTCCAGTTTCTGTTTTATGTCCTCCACATCCAATTTAGCCGTCAACATTTTCTGTGTTGGGAGTTTGTTGTAACCCATTTATTGATGTGATTATGATAGGCCATAGGTCAGGCCGTACATAGAGAGAGCGAGAGTTGAGTGAATAGGGAATGTTTTTCCTAAACAAGTTAGGGATTTCAGTAAAAAAAAAGTTTTCTGTCAGAAACAGGCACCGTGCTGTGGTGCCTTTTCTCTGCAGTAGGGAGGAGACAGAGACACCGTGCTGTGGTGCCTTTTCTCTGCAGTAGGGAGGAGACAGAGACACCGTGCTGTGGTGCCTTTTCTCTGCAGTAGGGAGGAGACAGAGACACCGTGCTGTGGTGCCTTTTCTCTGCAGTAGGGAGGAGAGAGAGACACCGTGCTGTGGTGCCTTTTCTCTGCAGTAGGGAGGAGACAGAGACACCGTGCTGTGGTGCCTTTTCTCTGCAGTAGGGAGGAGAGAGAGACACCGTGCTGTGGTGCCTTTTCTCTGCAGTAGGGAGGAGACAGAGACACCGTGCTGTGGTGCCTTTTCTCTGCAGTAGGGAGGAGACAGAGACACCGTGCTGTGGTGCCTTTTCTCTGCAGTAGGAAGGAGACAGAGACACCGTGCTGTGGTGCCTTTTCTCTGCAGTAGGGAGGAGACAGAGACACCGTGCTGTGGTGCCTTTTCTCTGCAGTAGGGAGGAGACAGAGACACCGTGCTGTGTGCCTTTTCTCTGCAGTAGGGAGGAGACAGAGACACCGTGCTGTGGTGCCTTTTCTCTGCAGTAGGGAGGAAGGACAGAGACACCGTGCTGTGGTGCCTTTTCTCTGCAGTAGGGAGGGGAGACAGAGACAGTGCTGTGTGTCTTTTCTCTGCAGTAGGGAGGAGAGAGAGACACCGTGCTGTGGTGCCTTTTCTCTGCAGTAGGGAGGAGACAGAGACACCGTGCTGTGGTGCCTTTTCTCTGCAGTAGGGAGGAGACAGAGACACCGTGCTGTGGTGCCTTTTCTCTGCAGTAGGGAGGAGACAGAGACACCGTGCTGTGGTGCCTTTTCTCTGCAGTAGGGAGGAGACAGAGACAATGCTGTGGTGCCTTTTCTCTGGAGTAGGGAGAAGACACCCGTGCTGTGGTGCCTTTTCTCTGCAGTAGGGAGGAGACAGAGACACCGTGCTGTGGTGCCTTTTCTCTGCAGTAGGGAGGAGACAGAGACACCGTGCTGTGGTGCCTTTTCTCTGCAGTAGGGAGGAGACAGAGACACCGTGCTGTGGTGTCTTTTCTCTGCAGTAGGGAGGAGACAGAGACACCGTGCTGTGGTGCCTTTTCTCTGCAGTAGGGAGGAGACAGAGACACCGTGCTGTGGTGCCTTTTCTCTGCAGTAGGGAGGAGAGAGAGACACCGTGCTGTGCTGTTTTCTCTGGTGCCTTTTCTCTGCAGTAGGGAGGAGACAGAGACACCGTGCTGTGGTGCCTTTTCTCTGCAGTAGGGAGGAGACAGAGACACCGTGCTGTGGTGCCTTTTCTCTGCAGTAGGGAGGAGACAGAGACACCGTGCTGTGGTGCCTTTTCTCTGCAGTAGGGAGGAGACAGAGACACCGTGCTGTGGTGCCTTTTCTCTGCAGTAGGAAGGAGACAGAGACACCGTGCTGTGGTGCCTTTTCTCTGCAGTAGGGAGGAGAGAGAGACACCGTGCTGTGGTGCCTTTTCTCTGCAGTAGGGAGGAGACAGAGACACCGTGCTGTGGTGTCTTTTCTCTGGAGTAGGGAGGAGACAGAGACAACACTCACCGCCATTTATTTTTTAACACAGTGTGAACATCGGGCTCTTTCTTGAGTCATTTGTTTGTCTATTATTTAATCAAACAGTGTGCTTAAAGCATCAGACAAGCTCATCGTCTACGTAGTTGACTTTATTCAAACACATAGGGGCGTGTCTGTCGAAAGAACAGGACGGCTTTTGGTCGACCAAGATTTGTTTTAGTCGAGGACAGCCCTAGTTAGGACATTGTTCTGTACTGTCTTACACCCCCAGGATCCTGTTAGGATGTTGTTCTGTACTGTGTTACACCCCCAGGATCCTGTTAGGATGTTGTTCTGTACTGTGTTACACCCCCAGGATCCTGTTAGGATGTTGTTCTATACTGTGTTACATCCCCAGGATCCTGTTCGTATGTTGTTCTGTACTGTCTTACACCCCCAGGATCCTATTAGGATGTTGTTCTGTACTGTGTTACACCCCCAGGATCCTGTTAGGATGTTGTTGTGTTCTGTGTTACACCCCCAGGATCCTGTTAGGATGTTGTTCTATACTGTATTACACCCCCAGGATCCTGTTAGGATGTTGTTCTGTACTGTGTTACACCCCCAGGATGCTGTAGTGTACTGTCTTACACCAACAGGATCCTGTTAGGATGTTGTTCTGTACTGTGTTACACCCCCAGGATCCTGTTAGGATGTTGTTCTGTACTGTGTTACACCCCCAGGATCCTGTTAGGATGTTGTTCTGTACTGTGTTACACTCCCAGGATCATGTTAGGATGTTGTTCTATACTGTGTTACACCCCCAGGATCCTGTTAGGATGTTGTTCTATACTGTATTACACCCCCAGGATCCTGTTAGGATGTTGTTCTGTACTGTGTTACACTCCCAGGATCCTGTTAGGATGTTGTTCTATACTGTGTTACACCCCCAGGATCCTGTTAGCATGTTGTTCTGTACTGTGTTACACCCCCAGGATCCTGTTAGGATGTTGTTCTATACTGTGTTACACCCCCAGGATCCTGTTAGGATGTTGTTCTATACTGTATTACACCCCCAGGATCCTGTTAGGATGTTGTTCTGTACTGTGTTACACCCCCATTATCCTGTTAGGATGTTGTTCTATACTGTGTTACACCCCCAGGATCCTGTTAGCATGTTGTTCTGTACTGTGTTACACCCCCAGGATCCTGTTAGGATGTTGTTCTATACTGTGTTACACCCCCAGGATCCTGTTAGGATGTTGTTCTATACTGTATTACACCCCCAGGATCCTGTTAGGATGTTGTTCTGTACTGTGTTACACCCCCAGGATCCTGTTAGGATGTCGTTCTGTACTGCATTACATTATTAATATGTCTCACAGATACTGTACACTCTCAACACTATACCACCCCAGAGGATCCTAGCCCTTCCTCTGAACCTGCCACTACTAGACCCTCTAGCCCTGCTAATGCACTGCATGCCTGGCCTGGCCAGAGATGGAATTTCAGCAGAGCTTGTATTCATAGAATACATGGAATGTCCCAGATTGCATCATATCCCCTTCTTTTTTGTTGTTGTTGCTGTAGGGCACTACTTTTGAGCCCTATGTAGTGTGGAGAACAGTAGTGCACTACTTTTGAGCCCTATGTAGTGTGGAGAACAGTAGTGCACTACCTTTGAGCCCTATGTAGTGTGGAGAACAGCAGTGCACTACTTTTGAGCCCTATGTAGTGTGGAGAACAGTAATGCACTACTTTTGAGCCCTATGTAGTGTGGAGAACAGTAGTGCACTACCTTTGAGCCCTATGTAGTGTGGAGAACAGCAGTGCACTACTTTTGAGCCCTATGTAGTGTGGAGAACAGCAGTGCACTACTTTTGAGCCCTATGTAGTGTGGAGAACAGCAGTGCACTACTTTTGAGCCCTATGTAGTGTGGAGAACAGCAGTGCACTACTTTTGAGCCCTATGTAGTGTGGAAAACAGCAGTGCACTACTTTTGAGCCCTATGCAGTGTGGAGAACAGCAGTGCACTACTTTTGAGCCCTATGTAGTGTGGAGAACAGCAGTGCACTACTTTTGAGGCCTATGTAGTGTGGAGAACAGTAGTGCACTACTTTTGAGCCCTATGTAGTGTGGAGAACAGCAGTGCACTACTTTTGAGCCCTATGTAGTGTGGAGAACAGCAGTGCACTACTTTTGAGCCCTATGTAGTGTGGAGAACAGCAGTGCACTACTTTAGAGCCCTATGTAGTGTGGAGAACAGCAGTGCACTACTTTTGAGCCATATGTAGTGTGGAGAACAGCAGTGCACTACTTTTGAGCCCTATGTAGTGTGGAGAACAGCAGTGCACTACTTTAGAGCCCTATGTAGTGTGGAGAACAGTAGTGTACTACTTTAGAGCCCTATGTAGTGTGGAGAACAGTAGTGCACTACTTTAGAGCCCTATGTAGTGTGGAGAACAGTAGTGTACTGTTGGGAATAGGGTTCCGTTTTGTGACGCAGCCTCATGTGTTGTAAAGCCAGGGTCAGATTACTCAATACATCTGTAGTGTATTTACATCAGCACTTCCTGAAAGGGGAGTTTTAACGGTCCGACCACTAGATGATTTACTCACAGGAAACCAAGCCCTGCCCTCAGATCAGCTGATGTGATACCTTTGAGGCGTTAGGATGTGGAGAGAAAGGAGTTTGAGATGTGAAAGGCTGAAGAACTCATTTCTCTGCGTCCCAAATGGCTCCCTACATAGTGCACTACTTATGGTCCTCTGGTAAAAAAGTAGTGCACTGGAAAGGGAATAGGGTGTAATTTGGAACGTAGAACCTTACTGTTCGACTCCGTAGATCTCTACCGTTTCTTCAGGAGTTACGTCAAGGTTACAGAGAGAGCTTTATGAATCATCCACATCCTGCTGGTCTCACGTTCTGAGAGTAATGTACCGAGGTTACTGGACATACTTCAGATGAACTTCCTCTTCCTGTCCCAGCCGTAGCTTCTAGTTTACAGATAGAGCAGTATATCTATCTTCCTGTCCCAGCCGTAGCTTCTAGTTTACAGATAGAGCAGTATATCTATCTTCCTGTCCCAGCCGTAGCTTCTAGTTTACAGATAGAGCAGTATATCTATCTTCCTGTCCCAGCCGTAGCTTCTAGTTTACAGATAGAGCAGTATATCTATCTTCCTGTCCCAGCCGTAGCTTCTAGTTTACAGATAGAGCAGTATATCTATCTTCCTGTCCCAGCCGTAGCTTCTAGTTTACAGATAGAGCAGTATATCTATCTTTCTGTCCCAGCCGTAGCTTCTAGTTTACCGATAGAGCAGTATATCTATCTTCCTGTCCCAGCCGTAGCTTCTAGTTTACCGATAGAGCAGTATATCTATCTTCCTGTCCCAGCCGTAGCTTCTAGTTTACAGATAGAGCAGTATATCGGACATTCTCTGTAGTTAGTTTGCAGGACATTGACTGTAGTTAGTTTACAGGACATTCTCTGTAGTTAGTTTACAGGACATTCTCTGTAGTTAGTTTACAGGACATTCTCTGTAGTTAGTTTACAGGACATTCTCTGTAGTTAGTTTACAGGACATTGACTGTAGTTAGTTTACAGGACATTCTCTGTAGTTAGTTTGCAGGACATTGACTGTAGTTAGTTTACAGGACATTGACTGTAGTTAGTTTACAGGACATTGACTGTAGTTAGTTTACAGAACATTCTCTGTAGTTAGTTTGCAGGACATTGACTGTAGTTAGTTTACAGGACATTGACTGTAGTTAGTTTACAGGGCATTCTCTGTAGTTAGATTATAGGACATTGACTGTAGTTAGTTTACAGGACATTCCCTGTAGTTAGTTTACAGGGCATTCTCTGTAGTTAGTTTACAGGACATTGACTGTAGTTAGTGTACAGGAAATTGACTGTAGTTAGTTTACAGAACATTCTCTGTAGTTAGTTTGCAGGATATTGACTGTAGTTAGTTTAGTTTACAGGATATTGACTGTAGTTAGTTTACAGGACATAGACTGTAGTTAGTTTACAGGACATTGACTGTAGTTAGTTTACAGGACATTGACTATAGTTAGTTTACAGGACATTCTCTGTAGTTAGTTTACAGGACATTGACTGTAGTTAGTTTACAGGACATTCTCTGTAGTTAATTTACAGGACATTCTCTGTAGTTAGTTTACCGGACATTGAGTGTAGTTAGTTTACAGGACATTGACTGTAGTTAGTTTACAGGGCATTGTGTGTAGTTAGTTTGCAGGATATTGACTGTAGTTAGTTTAGTTTACAGGATATTGACTGTAGTTAGTTTACAGGACATTGACTGTAGTTAGTTTTACAGGACATTCTCTGTAGTTAGTTTACAGGACATTGACTGTCGTTAATGTACAGGACATTCTTCCAACCAACTCCCTCGTCCTGTCCCCCTCCCAGACGTTGATGAACAGGACAGTCTTCCTACCAACTCCCTCGTCCTGTCCCCCTCCCAGACGTTAATGTACAGGACAGTCTTCCAACCAACTCCCTCGTCCTGCCCCCCTCCCAGACGTTGATGAACAGGACATTCTTCCTACCAACTCCCTCATCCTGTCTCCCTCCCAGACGTTGATGAACAGGGGTTACTGTCAATCCAAGGGACAGGTTATACTGATGTTGATTGGGTAACATACGTCCCTAGACAAAGATGATGAATTTCACATCACTTCACTTCCATTAGTCTCTGTCATTTCTTGTATTGTCAACATTCACGAGTAAGGAAGTAGGCCTTTATATTTCACTGTATATTTCACGTGTTGTTCCACTCTCTCTCTCTGTCTCTCTCTCTCTCTCTCTCTCTCTGTCTCTCTCTGTCTCTCTCTGTCTCTCTCTCTCTCTCTCTCTCTCTCTATCTCTGTCTCTCTCTCTCTCTCTCTCTCTCTCTCTATCTCTGTCTCTCTCTCTCTCTCTCTCTCTCTCTCTCTCTCTGTCTCTCTCTCTCTCTCTCTCTCTCTCTCTGTCTCTCTCTCTCTCTCTCTCTCTCTCTCTCTCTGTCTCTCTCTCTCTCTCTCTGTCTCTCTCTCTCTCTCTCTCTCTCTCTCTCTGTCTCTCTCTGTGTCTCTGTCTCTCTCTGTCTCTCAGTTCTCTGGTTCTCACAGTCCAGTACTAATTTTACACTCTCGTTCACTCCTCTCGACCACAAACAACCCTGCTGCTTAACACACAGGATATGGTCTAAATAGTTTCTCTTCCTGTCTTTTGGACACTGAGTCATCAGAGTCGGTACTACACAATGACTAAGACCCAAATGGCACCCTTTCACCTCTATAGTGGGCCATGTAGTACACTAGATGTATATAGCACCCTTTCACCTCTATAGTGGGCCATGTAGTACACTAGATGTATATAGCACCCTTTCACCTCTATAGTGGGCCATGTAGTACACTAGATGTATATGGCATCCTTTCACCTCTATAGTGGGCCATGTAGTACACTAGATGTATATGGCATCCTTTCACCTCTATAGTGGGCCATGTAGTACACTAGATGTATATGGCATCCTTTCACCTCTATAGTGGGCCATGTAGTACACTAGATGTATATGGCATCCTTTCATCTCTATAGTGGGCCATGTAGTACACTAGATGTATATGGCACCCTTTCACCTCTATAGTGGGCCATGTAGTACACTAGATGTATATGGCACCCTTTCACCTCTATAGTGGGCCATGTAGTACACTAGATGTATATGGCACCCTTTTCACCTCTATAGTGGGCCATGTAGTACACTAGATGTATATGGCACCCTTTCACCTCTATAGTGGGCCATGTAGTACACTAGATGTATATAGGGATGCAGCCTATGACTAAGACCAAACATCTCTCTCTGCTAACCAGTGGTCAAACTCTTGATGTCCGTCAGAAGAGGCAGGAGATGAGAAGTGAGAGGCAGGAGATGAGAAGTGAGAGGCAGGAGATGAGGAGTGAGAGGCAGGAGATGAGAAGTGCGAGGCAGGAGATGAGAAGTGAGAGGCAGGAGATGAGAAGTGAGAGGCAAGAGATGAGTGAGAGGCAGGAGATGAGGAGTGAGAGGCAGGAGATGAGGAGTGAGAGGCAGGAGATGAGGAGTGAGAGGCAGCAGAGCTTTACAACATAACTCTGATACAGGAACAGCGTGGTTCCATGAACGAGGCGTGTTGTTCCACATGAACGAGGCGTGTTGTTCCATGAACGAGGCGTGTTGTTCCATGAACGAGGCGTGTTGTTCCATGAACGAGGCGTGTTGTTCCATGAACGAGGCGTGTTGTTCCATGAATGAGGCGTGTTGTTCCATGAACGAGGCGTGTTGTTCCAGATGAACGAGGCGTGTTGTTCCAGATGAACGAGGCGTGTTGTTCCATGAACGAGGCGTGTTGTTCCAGATGAACGAGGCGTGTTGTTCCATGAACGAGGCGTGTTGTTCCACATGAAAGCCTCCGTGTCAGTGTTCCTGAATATTCAACACTTTGACCTTTTTCATCACGATAATGTGAAGGACAGAACCCACCTCAACCTTCAACAGAACACATCACGTTCCTCAGCCCGATTAGCTCATGGTTATTGCTGTAGACTGATGTCTATGGTCTGGACACAACACATCACGTCCCTCAGCCCGATTAGCTCATGGTTATTGCTGTAGACTGATGTCTACGGTCTGGACACAACACATCACGTCCCTCAGCCCGATTAGCTCATGGTTATTGCTGTAGACTGATGTCTACGGTCTGGACACAACACATCACGTCCCTCAGTCGATTAGCTCATGGTTATTGCTGTAGACTGATGTCTACGGTCTGGACACAACACATCACGTTCCTCAGCCCGATTAGCTCATGGTTATTGCTGTAGACTGATGTCTACGGTCTGGACACAACACATCACGTCCCTCAGCCGATTAGCTCATGGTTATTGCTGTAGACTGATGTCTACGGTCTGGACACAACACATCACGTCCCTCAGCCCGATTAGCTCATGGTTATTGCTGTAGACTGATGTCTACGGTCTGGACACAACACATCACGTCCCTCAGCCCGATTAGCTCATGGTTATTGCTGTAGACTGATGTCTACGGTCTGGACACAACACATCACGTCCCTCAGCCCGATTAGCTCATGGTTATTGCTGTAGACTGATGTCTATGGTCTGGACACAACACATCACGTTCCTCAGCCCGATTAGCTCATGGTTATTGCTGTAGACTGATGTCTATGGTCTGGACACAACACATCACGTTCCTAGGCCGATTAGCTCATGGTTATTGCTGTAGACTGATGTCTATGGTCTGGACACTGCTGTGAGAACAGAGCACATCATCTCTGTTCAGAGTGGAGGAGATGTGGTGAGAGAGATGATGATATGAGTGTGTGTGTGTGTGTGTGTGTGTGCGTGCGTGCGTGTGTGTGTGTGTGTGTGTGTGTGTGTGTGTGTGTGTGTGTGTGTGTGGTGAGAGGAGAAGACCAGGGCAGAGAGAGAGAGATACTATCCAGACAAGACATCAGACATGTAGCCTTGGGCTCCAGCCAGGACTGTTCCACAGGGCTTTCCTCTCACACACAACCTCACTTCCCTCCCAGGTCTCTGTGTGTGTGTGTGTGTGTGTGTGTGTGTGTGTGTGTGTGTGTGTGTGTGTCTACAGAGTATTTTCAGAAAGAGGTTTCAGAACAACATTTTGTCTCACTCAATACCCACCAGTCACAGCTACACACTAAGACAGAGGGAACAAGAGGACGAGGAGAACCAGACTAACACTGAGGGGATGTGGAATAGAAAGAGGAGAACTAGACTAACACTGAGGGGATGTGGAATACAAAGAGGAGACCTAGACCAACACTAAGGGGATCTGGAATTGAAAGAGGAGAACTAGACTAACACTAAGAAATTGAGGAGAACTAGACTAACACTGAGGGGATGTGGAATACAAAGAGAACTCTAACACTAAGACAGAGGGAACAAGAGGACGAGGACAACCAGACTAACACTGAGGGGATGTGGAATACAAAGAGGAGAACCAGACTAACACTAAGACAGAGGAACAAGAGGACTAACACTGAGGGGATGTGGAATAGAAAGAGGAGAACCAGACTAACACTGAGGGGATGTGGAATAGAAAGAGGAGAACTAGACTAACACTGAGGGGATGTGGAATACAAAGAGGAGAACTAGACTAACACTGAGGGGATGTGGAATACAAAGAGGAGAACCAGACTAACACTAAGACAGAGGGAACAAGAGGACGAGGACAACCAGACTAACACTGAGGGGATGTGGAATACAAAGAGGAGAACCAGACTAACACTAAGACAGAGGGAACAAGAGAACGAGGACAACCAGACTAACACTGAGGGGATGTGGAATAGAAAGAGGAGAACCAGACTAACACTGAGGGATGTGGAATAGAAAGAGGAGAACTAGACTAACACTGAGGGGATGTGGAATACAAAGAGGAGAACTAGACTAACACTGAGGGGATGTGGAATACAAAGAGAGACCTAGACCAACACTAAGGGGATCTGGAATTGAAAGAGGAGACCTAGACCAACACTAAGGGATCTGGAATTGAAAGAGGAGAACCAGACTAACAGTATGACTCTTAGTCTGTGTCCACTAACACAATCCCCTCCATCTCCTGCAGTATGACTCTTAGTCTGTGTCCACTAACACAATCCCCTCCATCTCCCTGTAGCCTGCAGTATGACTCTTAGTCTGTGTCCACTAACACAATCCCCTCCATCTCCCTGTAGCCTGCATGACTCTTAGTCTGTGACCACTAACACAATCCCCTCCATCTCCCTGTAGCCTGCAGTATGACTCTTAGTCTGTGTCCACTAACACAATCCCCTCCATCTCCCTGTAGCCTGCAGTATGACTCTTAGTCTGTGACCACTAACACAATCCCCTCCATCTCCCTGTAGCCTGCAGTATGACTCTTAGTCTGTGTCCACTAACACAATCCCCTCCATCTCCCTGCAGTATGACTCTTAGTCTGTGACCACTAACACAATCCTCCATCTCCCTGTAGCCTGCAGACTAGTCTGACTCTTAGTCTGTGACCACTAACACAATCCCCTCCATCTCCCTGTAGCCTGCAGTATGACTTTTAGTCTGTGTCCACTAACACAATCCCTCCATCTCCCTGTAGCCTGCAGTATGACTCTTAGTCTGTGTCCACTAACACAATCCCCTCCATCTCCCTGCAATATGACTCTTAGTCTGTGTCCACTAACACAATCCCCTCCATCTCCCTGCAACACTGTGTCCACTAACACCCTCCATCTCCCTGTAGCCTGCAGTATGACTCTTAGTCTGTGTCCACTAACACAATCCCTCCATCTCTCCTGTAGCCTGCAGTATGACTCTTAGTCTGTGACCACTAACACAATCCCCTCCATCTCCCTGTAGCCTGCAGTATGACTCTTAGTCTGTGACCACTAACACAATCCCCTCCATCTCCCTGTAGCCTGCAGTATGACTCTTAGTCTGTGTCCACTAACACAATCCCCTCCATCTCCCTGCAGTATGACTCTTAGTCTGTGACCACTAACACAATCCCCTCCATCTCCCTGCAGTATGACTCTTAGTCTGTGTCCACTAACACAATCCCCTCCATCTCCCTGTAGCCTGCAGTATGACTCTTAGTCTGTGTCCACTAACACAATCCCCTCCATCTCCCTGTAGCCTGCAGTATGACTCTTAGTCTGTGTCCACTAACACAATCCCCTCCATCTCCCTGCAGTATGACTCTTAGTCTGTGTCCACTAACACAATCCCCTCCATCTCCCTGTAGCCTGCAGTATGACTCTTAGTCTGTGTCCCAAATGGACTGTACTGCTTTAGACCAGGAAAGGGGAAAGGGAGCCTTTTACGACACTCACTCTCTCTTTCTCTCTCTCTATCTCTCTCTCTCTCTCAGGGATACAGCTTAGACAGTGTTGGACAGGGATACAGCTGAGAGACAGTGTTGGACAGGGATACAGCTGAGAGACAGTGTTGGACAGGGATACAGCTGAGACAGTGTTGGACAGGGATACAGCTGAGACAGTGTTGGACAGGGATACAGTGTTGGACAGGGATACAGCTGAGAGACAGTGTTGGACAGGGAGACAGTGTTGGACAGGGATACAGCGGAGACAGTGTTGGACAGGGATACAGTGTTGGACAGGGATACAGATGAGAGACAGTGTTGGACAGGGATACAGCTGAGACAGTGTTGGACAGGGATACAGATGAGAGACAGTGTTGGACAGGGATACAGCTGAGACAGTGTTGGACAGGGATACAGCGGAGACAGTGTTGGACAGGGAGACAGCTGAGACAGTGTTGGACAGGGATACAGCTGAGACAGTGTTGGACAGGGAGACAGTGTTGGACAGGGATACAGCTGAGACAGTGTTGGACAGGGATACAGACGAGAGACAGTGTTGGACAGGGAGACAGCTGAGACAGTGTTGGACAGGGAGACAGTGTTAGACAGGGATACATTGGAGACAGTGTTGGACAGGGATACAGACTAGAGACAGTGTTGGACAGGGATACAGCTGAGACAGTGTTGGACAGGGATACAGCGGAGACAGTGTTGGACAGGGATACAGTGTTGGACAGGGATACAGATGAGAGACAGTGTTGGACAGGGATACAGCTGAGACAGTGTTGGACAGGGATACAGATGAGAGACAGTGTTGGACAGGGATACAGCTGAGACAGTGTTGGACAGGGATACAGACGAGAGACAGTGTTGGACAGGGAGACAGTGTTGGACAGGGATACAGCTGAGAGACAGTGTTGGACAGGGATACAGCTGAGAGACAGTGTTGGACAGGGATACAGACGAGAGACAGTGTTGGACAGGAGACAGTGTTGGACAGGGATACAGCTGAGACAGTGTTGGACAGGGATACAGCTGAGACAGTGTTGGACAGGGATACAGCTGAGAGACAGTGTTGGACAGGGAGACAGTGTTGGACAGGGAGACAGTGTTGGACAGGGATACAGTGTTGGACAGGGATACAGCTGAGACAGTGTTGGACAGGGATACAGCTGAGACAGTGTTGGACAGGGATACAGCTGAGACAGTGTTGGACAGGGATACAGCTGAGACACTGTTGGACAGCGAGACAGTGTTGGACAGGGATACAGCTGAGACAGTGTTGGACAGGGATACAGCGGAGACAGTGTTGGACAGGGATACAGCTGAGACAGTGTTGGACAGGGATACAGCTGAGACAGTGTTGGACAGGGATACAGTGTTGGACAGGGATACAGACGAGAGACAGTGTTGGACAGGGAGACAGTGTTGGACAGGGATACAGCTGAGACAGTGTTGACAGGGATACAGACTGAGAGACAGTGTTGGACAGGGATACAGCTGAGACAGTGTTGGACAGGAGACAGTGTTGGACAGGGATACAGCGGAGACAGTGTTGGACAGGGATACAGACTAGAGACAGTGTTGGACAGGGATACAGCTGAGACAGTGTTGGACAGGGATACAGACGAGAGACAGTGTTGGACAGGGAGACAGTGTTGGACAGGGATACAGCTGAGACAGTGTTGGACAGGGAGACAGTGTTGGACAGGGATACAGCGGAGACAGTGTTGGACAGGGATACAGTGTTGGACAGGGATACAGATGAGAGACAGTGTTGGACAGGGATACAGCTGAGACAGTGTTGAACAGGGATACAGATGAGAGACAGTGTTGGACAGGGATACAGCTGAGACAGTGTTGGACAGGGATACAGACGAGAGACAGTGTTGGACAGGGAGACAGTGTTGGACAGGGATACAGCTGAGACAGTGTTGGACAGGGATACAGCTGAGACAGTGTTGGACAGGGATACAGCTGAGACAGTGTTGGACAGGGATACAGACGAGAGACAGTGTTGGACAGGGATACAGCGGAGACAGTGTTGGACAGGGATACAGACTACAGACAGTGTTGGACAGGGATACAGCTGAGACAGTGTTGGACAGGGATACAGACGAGAGACAGTGTTGGACAGGAGACAGTGTTGGACAGGGATACAGCTGAGACAGTGTTGGACAGGAGACAGTGTTGGACAGGGATACAGCGGAGACAGTGTTGGACAGGGATACAGTGTTGGACAGGGATACAGATGAGAGACAGTGTTGGACAGGGATACAGCTGAGACAGTGTTGGACAGGGATACAGATGAGAGACAGTGTTGGACAGGGATACAGCTGAGACAGTGTTGGACAGGGATACAGACGAGAGACAGTGTTGGACAGGGATACAGCTGAGACAGTGTTGGACAGGGATACAGCTGAGACAGTGTTGGACAGGGATACAGCTGAGACAGTGTTGGACAGGGATACAGCTGAGACAGTGTTGGACAGGGATACAGCTGAGACAGTGTTGGACAGGGATACAGCGGAGACAGTGTTGGACAGGGATACAGACAAGAGACAGTGTTGGACAGGGATACAGCTGAGACAGTGTTGGACAGGGATACAGCGGAGACAGTGTTGGACAGGGAGACAGTGTTGGACAGGGATACAGACGAGAGACAGTGTTGGACAGGGATACAGCTGAGACAGTGTTGGACAGGGATACAGCTGAGACAGTGTTGGACAGGGATACAGCTGAGACAGTGTTGGACAGGGATACAGCTGAGACAGTGTTGGACAGGGATACAGCTGAGACAGTGTTGGACAGGGATACAGCTGAGACAGTGTTGGACAGGGATACAGCGAGACAGTGTTGGACAGGGATACAGACGAGAGACAGTGTTGGACAGGGATACAGCTGAGACAGTGTTGGACAGGGATACAGCTGAGACAGTGTTGGACAGGGAGACAGTGTTGGACAGGGATACAGACGAGAGACAGTGTTGGACAGGGATACAGCTGAGACAGTGTTGGACAGGGATACAGCTGAGACAGTTTTGGACAGGGATACAGCCGAGACAGTGTTGGACAGGGATACAGCTGAGACAGTGTTGGACAGGGAGACAGTGTTGGACAGGGAGACAGTGTTGGACAGGGATACAGCTGAGACAGTGTTGGACAGGGATACAGCGGAGACAGTGTTGGACAGGGATACAGCTGAGACAGTGTTGGACAGGGATACAGCTGAGACAGTGTTGGACAGGGATACAGACGATAGACAGTGTTGGACAGGGAGACAGTGTTGGACAGGGATACAGCTGAGACAGTGTTGGACAGGGATACAGCTGAGAGACAGTGTTGGACAGGGATACAGCTGAGAGACAGTGTTGGACAGGGATACAGACGAGAGACAGTGTGGGACAGGGAGACAGTGTTGGACAGGGATACAGCTGAGACAGTGTTGGACAGGGATACAGCTGAGACAGTGTTGGACAGGGATACAGCTGAGAGACAGTGTTGGACAGGGAGACAGTGTTGGACAGGGAGACAGTGTTGGACAGGGAGACAGTGTTGGACAGGGATACAGTGTTGGACAGGGATACAGCTGAGACAGTGTTGGACAGGGATACAGCTGAGACAGTGTTGGACAGGGATACAGCGGAGACAGTGTTGGACAGGGAGACAGCTGAGACAGTGTTGGACAGGGATACAGCTGAGACAGTGTTGGACAGGGATACAGTGTTGGACAGGGATACAGACGAGAGACAGTGTTGGACAGGGAGACAGTGTTGGACAGGGATACAGCTGAGACAGTGTTGGACAGGGATACAGACGAGAGACAGTGTTGGACAGGGAGACAGTGTTGGACAGGGATACAGCTGAGACAGTGTTGGACAGGGAGACAGTGTTGGACAGGGATACAGCGGAGACAGTGTTGAACAGGGATACAGACTAGAGACAGTGTTGGACAGGGATACAGCTGAGACAGTGTTGGACAGGGATACAGACGAGAGACAGTGTTGGACAGGGAGACAGTGTTGGACAGGGATACAGCTGAGACAGTGTTGGACAGGGAGACAGTGTTGGACAGGGATACAGCGGAGACAGTGTTGGACAGGGATACAGTGTTGGACAGGGATACAGATGAGAGACAGTGTTGGACAGGGATACAGCTGAGACAGTGTTGGACAGGGATACAGATGAGAGACAGTGTTGGACAGGGATACAGCTGAGACAGTGTTGGACAGGGATACAGACGAGAGACAGTGTTGGACAGGGATACAGCTGAGACAGTGTTGGACAGGGATACAGCTGAGACAGTGTTGGACAGGGATACAGCTGAGACAGTGTTGGACAGGGATACAGCTGAGACAGTGTTGGACAGGGATACAGCTGAGACAGTGTTGGACAGGGATACAGCGGAGACAGTGTTGGACAGGGATACAGACGAGAGACAGTGTTGGACAGGGATACAGCTGAGACAGTGTTGGACAGGGATACAGCGGAGACAGTGTTGGACAGGGAGACAGTGTTGGACAGGGATACAGACGAGAGACAGTGTTGGACAGGGATACAGCTGAGACAGTGTTGGACAGGGATACAGCTGAGACAGTGTTGGACAGGGATACAGCTGAGACAGTGTTGGACAGGGATACAGCTGAGACAGTGTTGGACAGGGATACAGCTGAGACAGTGTTGGACAGGGATACAGCGGAGACAGTGTTGGACAGGGATACAGACTGAAAGACAGTGTTGGACAGGGATACAACTGAGACAGTGTTGGACAGGGATACAGCGGAGACAGTGTTGGACAGGGAGACAGTGTTGGACAGGGATACAGATGAGAGACAGTGTTGGACAGGGATACAGCTGAGACAGTGTTGGACAGGGATACAGCTGAGACAGTGTTGGACAGGGATACAGCTGAGACAGTGTTGGACAGGGATACAGCTGAGACAGTGTTGGACAGGGAGACAGTGTTGGACAGGGGAGACAGTGTTGGACAGGGATACAGCTGAGACAGTGTTGGACAGGATACAGCGGAGACAGTGTTGGACAGGGATACAGCTGAGACAGTGTTGGACAGGGATACAGATGAGAGACAGTGTTGGACAGGGATACAGCTGAGACAGTGTTGGACAGGGATACAGACGATAGACAGTGTTGGACAGGGAGACAGTGTTGGACAGGGATACAGCTGAGACAGTGTTGGACAGGGATACAGCTGAGACAGTGTTGGACAGGGATACAGCTGAGACAGTGTTGGACAGGGAGACAGTGTTGGACAGGGATACAGACGAGAGACAGTGTTGGACAGGGATACAGACGAGAGACAGTGTTGGACAGGGATACAGACGAGAGACAGTGTTGGACAGGGATACAGACGAGACAGTGTTGGACAGGGATACAGCTGAGACAGTGTTGGACAGGGATACAGACGAGAGACAGTGTTGGACAGGGATACAGCTGAGACAGTGTTGGACAGGGATACAGACGAGAGACAGTGTTGGACAGGGATACAGACGAGAGACAGTGTTGGACAGGGATACAGCGGAGACAGTGTTGGACAGGGAGACAGTGTTGGACAGGGATACAGACGAGAGACAGTGTTGGACAGGGATACAGCTGAGACAGTGTTGGACAGGGATACAGCTGAGACAGTGTTGGACGGGGATACAGTGGAGACAGTGTTGGACAGGGATACAGACGAGAGACAGTGTTGGACAGGGATACAGCTGAGACAGTGTTGGACAGGGATACAGACGAGAGACAGTGTTGGACAGGGAGACAGTGTTGGACAGGGATACAGACTAGAGACAGTGTTGGACAGGGAGACAGTGTTGGACAGGGATACAGCTGAGACAGTGTTGGACAGGGATACAGACTAGAGACAGTGTTGGACAGGGAGACAGTGTTGGACAGGGATACAGTGTTGGACAGGGATACAGCTGAGACAGTGTTGGACAGGGATACAGACTAGAGACAGTGTTGGACAGGGAGACAGTGTTGGACAGGGATACAGTGTTGGACAGGGAGACAGTGTTGGACAGGGATACAGCTGAGACAGTGTTGGACAGGGATACAGACTAGAGACAGTGTTGGACAGGGAGACAGTGTTGGACAGGGATACAGCTGAGACAGTGTTGGACAGGGATACAGACTAGAGACAGTGTTGGACAGGGAGACAGTGTTGGACAGGGATACAGTGTTGGACAGGGAGACAGCTGAGACAGTGTTGGACAGGGAGACAGAATATCATATGGCTCAGTTGGTGCCTCTACCAATGCTATGATGCATTGACTGTATTGTCAAGAAATACATTTTATCAGGAATATATAGAGTTGTGAGGATCCACGGCCCTGATACTTGATCTACAGGCTGCTGTTGAGTCTCTCAGCTCAGTTAACTGTTGGAACGGATACACGGAGTGTGTCAATAATGACTTCCTCTGCTTTGGCTGACTGCCTCCTCATCCTCCCCTCCTCAGTAACACAGCTCTCTACTAGACTGCCTCCTCATCCTCCTCAGTAACACAGCTCTCTGCTTTGGCTGACTGCCTCCTCATCCTACTCTCCTCAGTAACACAGCTCTGCTTTGGCTGACTGCCTCCTCATCCTCCTCTCCTCAGTAACACAGCTCTCTACTAGACTGCCTCCTCATCCTCCCCTCCTCAGTAACACAGCTCTCTGCTGTGGCTGACTGCCTCCTCATCCTCCTCAGTAACACAGCTCTCTGCTGTGGCTGACTGCCTCCTCATCCTCCTCAGTAACACAGCTCTCTGCTGTGGCTGACTGCCTCCTCATCCTCCTCTCCTCAGTAACACAGCTCTCTACTAGACTGCCTCCTCATCCTCCCCTCCTCAGTAACACAGCTCTCTGCTGTGGCTGACTGCCTCCTCATCCTCCTCAGTAACACAGCTCTCTACTAGACTGCCTCCTCATCCTCCCCTCCTCAGTAACACAGCTCTCTACTAGACTGCCTCCTCATCCCCCTCCTCAGTAACACAGGTCTCTACTAGACTGATGCTCATCCTCCCTCCTCAGTAACACAGCTCTCTGCTGTGGCTGACTGCCTCCTCATCCTCCCCTCCTCAGTAACACAGCTCTCTGCTGTGGCTGACTGCCTCCTCATCCTCCCCTCCTCAGTAACACAGCTCTCTGCTTTGGCTGACTGCCTCCTCATCCTCCCCTCCTCAGTAACACAGCTCTCTACTAGACTGATGCTCATCCTCCCCTCCTCAGTAACACAGCTCTCTACTAGACTGCCTCCTCATCCTCCCCTCCTCAGTAACACAGCTCTCTGCTTTGGCTGACTGCCTCCTCATCCTCCCCTCCTCAGTAACACAGCTCTCTACTAGACTGATGCTCATCCTCCCCTCCTCAGTAACACAGCTCTCTACTAGACTGCCTCCTCATCCTCCCCTCCTCAGTAACACAACTCTCTGCTGTGGTTGACTGCCTCCTCATCCTCCCCTCCTCAGTAACACAGCTCTCTGCTGTGGTTGACCTCCTCCTCATCCTCCCCTCCTCAGTAACACAGCTCTCTGCTGTGGTTGACTGCCTCCTCATCCTCCTCTCCTCAGTAACACAGCTCTCTGCTGGACTGATGCTCATCCTCCCCTCCTCAATAACACAGCTCTCTGCTAGACTGATGCTCATCCTCCCTCCTCAGTAACACAGCTCTCTGCTGGACTGATGCTCATCCTCCCGTCCTCAGTAACACAGCTCTCTACTAGACTGCCTCCTCATCCTCCCCTCCTCAGTAACACAGCTCTCTACTAGACTGATGCTCAGCTTCCTCTCCTCAGTAACACAGCTCTCTGCTGTGGCTGACTGCCTCCTCATCCTCCCCTCCTTAGTAACACAGCTCTCTGCTGGACTGATGCTCATCCTCCTCTCCTCAGTAACACAGCTCTCTGCTGTGGTTGACCTCCTCCTCATCCTCCCCTCCTCAGTAACACAGCTCTCTGCTGTGGTTGACTGCCTCCTCATCCTCCCCTCCTCAGTAACACAGCTCTCTACTAGACTGATGCTCATCCTCCCCTCCTCAGTAACACAGCTCTCTGCTGTGGTTGACTGCCTCCTCATCCTCCCCTCCTCAGAAACACAGCTCTCTGCTGGACTGATGCTCATCCTCCTCTCCTCAGTAACACAGCTCTCTACTAGACTGCCTCCTCATCCTCCCCTCCTCAGTAACACAGCTCTCTGCTGTGGATGACTGCCTCCTCATCCTCCCCTCCTCAGTAACACAGCTCTCTGCTGTGGTTGACTGCCTCCTCATCCTCCCCTCCTCAGTAACACAGCTCTCTACTAGACTGATGCCATCCTCCCCTCCTCAGTAACACAGCTCTCTACTAGACTGCCTCCTCATCCTCCTCTCCTCAGTAACACAGCTCTCTACTAGACTGCCTCCTCATCCTCCCCTCCTCAGTAACACAGCTCTCTACTAGACTGATGCTCATCCTCCCCTCCTCAGTAACACAGCTCTCTACTAGACTGCCTCCTCATCCTCCCCTCCTCAGTAACACAGCTCTCTACTGGACTGATGCTCATCCTCCCCTCCTCAGTAACACAGCTCTCTGCTGTGGTTGACTGCCTCCTCATCCTCCCTCCTCAGTAACACAGCTCTCTACTAGACTGATGCTCATCCTCCCCTCCTCAGTAACACAGCTCTCTGCTAGACTGATGCTCATCCTCCCCTCCTCAGTAACACAGCTCTCTACTAGACTGATGCTCATCCTCCCCTCCTCAGTAACACAGCTCTCTACTAGACTGATGCTCATCCTCCCCTCCTCAGTAACACAGCTCTCTGCTAGACTGATGCTCATCCTCCCCTCCTCAGTAACACAGCTCTCTACTAGACTGATGCTCATCCTCCCCTCCTCAGTAACACAGCTCTCTGCTAGACTGATGCTCATCCTCCCCTCCTCAGTAACACAGCTCTCTACTAGACTGATGCTCATCCTCCCCCTCCTCAGTAACACAGCTCTCTACTAGACTGATGCTCATCCTCCCTCCTCAGTAACACAGCTCTCTACTAGACTGCCTCCTCATCCTCCCCTCCTCAGTAACACAGCTCTCTATTGGACTGATGCTCATCCTCCCCTCCTCAGTAACACAGCTCTCTACTGGACTGATGCTCATCCTCCCTTTCTCAGTAACACAGCTCTCTACTAGACTGCCTCCTCATCCTCCCCTCCTCAGTAACACAGCTCTCTACTAGACTGATGCTCCTCCCTCCTCTCCTCAGTAACACAGCTCTCTACTAGACTGCCTCTCATCCTCCCTCCTCAGTAACACAGCTCTCTGCTGTGCTTGACTGCCTCCTCATCCCCCCCTCCTCAGTAACGCAGCTCTCTGCTGCGGTTGACTGCCTCCTCATCCTCCCCTCCTCAGTAACACAGCTCTCTACTAGACTGCCTCCTCATCCTCCTCTCCTCAGTAACACAGCTCTCTACTAGACTGCCTCCTCATCCTCCCCTCCTCAGTAACGCAGCTCTCTACTAGACTGATGCTCATCCTCCCCTCCTCAGTAACACAGCTCTCTACTAGACTGCCTCCTCATCCTCCCCTCCTCAGTAACACAGCTCTCTACTGGACTGATGCTCATCCTCCCCTCCTCAGTAACACAGCTCTCTGCTGTGGTTGACTGCCTCCTCATCCTCCCCTCCTCAGTAACACAGCTCTCTACTAGACTGATGCTCATCCTCCCCTCCTCAGTAACACAGCTCTCTGCTAGACTGATGCTCATCCTCCCCTCCTCAGTAACACAGCTCTCTGCTAGACTGATGCTCATCCTCCCCTCCTCAGTAACACAGCTCTCTACTAGACTGATGCTCATCCTCCCCTCCTCAGTAACACAGCTCTCTACTAGACTGATGCTCATCCTCCCCTCCTCAGTAACACAGCTCTCTACTAGACTGCCTCCTCATCCTCCCCTCCTCAGTAACACAGCTCTCTGCTGTGGTTGACTGCCTCCTCATCCTCCCCTCCTCAGTAACACAGCTCTCTGCTAGACTGATGCTCATCCTCCCCTCCTCAGTAACACAGCTCTCTACTAGACTGATGCTCATCCTCCCCTCCTCAGTAACACAGCTCTCTACTAGACTGATGCTCATCCTCCCCTCCTCAGTAACACAGCTCTCTGCTAGACTGATGCTCATCCTCCCCTCCTCAGTAACACAGCTCTCTACTAGACTGATGCTCATCCTCCCCTCCTCAGTAACACAGCTCTCTGCTAGACTGATGCTCATCCTCCCCTCCTCAGTAACACAGCTCTCTACTAGACTGATGCTCATCCTCCCTCCTCAGTAACACAGCTCTCTACTAGACTGATGCTCATCCTCCCCTCCTCAGTAACACAGCTCTCTACTAGACTGCCTCCTCATCCTCCCCTCCTCAGTAACACAGCTCTCTATTGGACTGATGCTCATCCTCCCTCCTCAGTAACACAGCTCTCTACTGGACTGATGCTCATCCTCCCTTTCTCAGTAACACAGCTCTCTACTAGACTGCCTCCTCATCCTCCCCTCCTCAGTAACACAGCTCTCTACTAGACTGATGCTCCTCCTCCTCTCCTCAGTAACACAGCTCTCTACTAGACTGCCTCCTCATCCTCCCCTCCTCAGTAACACAGCTCTCTGCTGTGCTTGACTGCCTCCTCATCCCCCCCTCCTCAGTAACGCAGCTCTCTGCTGCGGTTGACTGCCTCCTCATCCTCCCCTCCTCAGTAACACAGCTCTCTACTAGACTGCCTCCTCATCCTCCTCTCCTCAGTAACACAGCTCTCTACTAGACTGCCTCCTCATCCTCCCCTCCTCAGTAACGCAGCTCTCTACTAGACTGATGCTCATCCTCCCCTCCTCAGTAACACAGGTCTCTACTAGACTGCCTCCTCATCCTCCCCTCCTCAGTAACACAGCTCTCTACTGGACTGATGCTCATCCTCCCCTCCTCAGTAACACAGCTCTCTGCTGTGGTTGACTGCCTCCTCATCCTCCCTCCTCAGTAACACAGCTCTCTACTAGACTGATGCTCATCCTCCCTCCTCAGTAACACAGCTCTCTGCTAGACTGATGCTCATCCTCCCCTCCTCAGTAACACAGCTCTCTGCTGACTGATGCTCATCCTCCCTCCTCAGTAACACAGCTCTCTACTAGACTGATGCTCATCCTCCCCTCCTCAGTAACACAGCTCTCTACTAGACTGATGCTCATCCTCCCCTCCTCAGTAACACAGCTCTCTGCTGTGGTTGACTGCCTCCTCATCCTCCCCTCCTCAGTAACACAGCTCTCTACTGGACTGATGCTCATCCTCCCTTTCTCAGTAACACAGCTCTCTACTAGACTGCCTCCTCATCCTCCCCTCCTCAGTAACACAGCTCTCTACTGGACTGATGCTCATCCTCCCCTCCTCAGTAACACAGCTCTCTGCTGTGGTTGACTGCCTCCTCATCCTCCCCTCCTCAGTAACACAACTCTCTGCTGTGGTTGACTGCCTCCTCATCCTCCCCTCCTCAGTAACACAGCTCTCTGCTGTGGTTGACCTCCTCCTCATCCTCCCCTCCTCAGTAACACAGCTCTCTGCTGTGGTTGACTGCCTCCTCATCCTCCTCTCCTCAGTAACACAGCTCTCTGCTGGACTGATGCTCATCCTCCCCTCCTCAATAACACAGCTCTCTGCTAGACTGATGCTCATCCTCCCCTCCTCAGTAACACAGCTCTCTGCTGGACTGATGCTCATCCTCCCGTCCTCAGTAACACAGCTCTCTACTAGACTGCCTCCTCATCCTCCCCTCCTCAGTAACACAGCTCTCTACTAGACTGATGCTCAGCTTCCTCTCCTCAGTAACACAGCTCTCTGCTGTGGCTGACTGCCTCCTCATCCTCCCCTCCTTAGTAACACAGCTCTCTGCTGGACTGATGCTCATCCTCCTCTCCTCAGTAACACAGCTCTCTGCTGTGGTTGACCTCATCCTCCCCTCCTCAGTAACACAGCTCTCTGCTGTGGTTGACTGCCTCCTCATCCTCCCCTCCTCAGTAACACAGCTCTCTACTAGACTGATGCTCATCCTCCCCTCCTCAGTAACACAGCTCTCTGCTGTGGTTGACTGCCTCCTCATCCTCCCCTCCTCAGAAACACAGCTCTCTGCTGGACTGATGCTCATCCTCCTCTCCTCAGTAACACAGCTCTCTACTAGACTGCCTCCTCATCCTCCCCTCCTCAGTAACACAGCTCTCTGCTGTGGATGACTGCCTCCTCATCCTCCCCTCCTCAGTAACACAGCTCTCTGCTGTGGTTGACTGCCTCCTCATCCTCCCCTCCTCAGTAACACAGCTCTCTACTAGACTGATGCCCATCCTCCCCTCCTCAGTAACACAGCTCTCTACTAGACTGCCTCCTCATCCTCCTCTCCTCAGTAACACAGCTCTCTACTAGACTGCCTCCTCATCCTCCCCTCCTCAGTAACGCAGCTCTCTACTAGACTGATGCTCATCCTCCCCTCCTCAGTAACACAGCTCTCTACTAGACTGCCTCCTCATCCTCCCCCTCCTCAGTAACACAGCTCTCTACTGGACTGATGCTCATCCTCCCCTCCTCAGTAACACAGCTCTCTGCTGTGGTTGACTGCCTCCTCATCCTCCCCTCCTCAGTAACACAGCTCTCTACTAGACTGATGCTCATCCTCCCCTCCTCAGTAACACAGCTCTCTGCTAGACTGATGCTCATCCTCCCCTCCTCAGTAACACAGCTCTCTACTAGACTGATGCTCATCCTCCCCTCCTCAGTAACACAGCTCTCTACTAGACTGATGCTCATCCTCCCTCCTCAGTAACACAGCTCTCTACTAGACTGCCTCCTCATCCTCCCCTCCTCAGTAACACAGCTCTCTATTGGACTGATGCTCATCCTCCCTCCTCAGTAACACAGCTCTCTACTGGACTGATGCTCATCCTCCCTTTCTCAGTAACACAGCTCTCTACTAGACTGCCTCCTCATCCTCCCCTCCTCAGTAACACAGCTCTCTACTAGACTGATGCTCCTCCTCCTCTCCTCAGTAACACAGCTCTCTACTAGACTGCCTCCTCATCCTCCCCTCCTCAGTAACACAGCTCTCTGCTGTGCTTGACTGCCTCCTCATCCCCCCCTCCTCAGTAACGCAGCTCTCTGCTGCGGTTGACTGCCTCCTCATCCTCCCCTCCTCAGTAACACAGCTCTCTACTAGACTGCCTCCTCATCCTCCCTCCTCAGTAACACAGCTCTCTACTAGACTGGCTCCTCATCCTCCCCTCCTCAGTAACGCAGCTCTCTACTAGACTGATGCTCATCCTCCCCTCCTCAGTAACACAGCTCTCTACTAGACTGCCTCCTCATCCTCCCCTCCTCAGTAACACAGCTCTCTACTGGACTGATGCTCATCCTCCCCTCCTCAGTAACACAGCTCTCTGCTGTGGTTGACTGCCTCCTCATCCTCCCCTCCTCAGTAACACAGCTCTCTACTAGACTGATGCTCATCCTCCCTCCTCAGTAACACAGCTCTCTGCTAGACTGATGCTCATCCTCCCTCCTCAGTAACACAGCTCTCTGCTAGACTGATGCTCATCCTCCCCTCCTCAGTAACACAGCTCTCTACTAGACTGATGCTCATCCTCCCCTCCTCAGTAACACAGCTCTCTACTAGACTGATGCTCATCCTCCCCTCCTCAGTAACACAGCTCTCTGCTAGACTGATGCTCATCCTCCCCTCCTCAGTAACACAGCTCTCTACTAGACTGATGCTCATCCTCCCTCCTCAGTAACACAGCTCTCTACTAGACTGATGCTCATCCTCCTCCTCAGTAACACAGCTCTCTACTAGACTGCCTCCTCATCCTCCCCTCCTCAGTAACACAGCTCTCTGCTGTGGTTGACTGCCTCCTCATCCTCCCCTCCTCAGTAACACAGCTCTCTACTGGACTGATGCTCATCCTCCCTTTCTCAGTAACACAGCTCTCTACTAGACTGCCTCCTCATCCTCCCCTCCTCAGTAACACAGCTCTCTACTGGACTGATGCTCATCCTCCCTCCTCAGTAACACAGCTCTCTGCTGTGGTTGACTGCCTCCTCATCCTCCCCTCCTCAGTAACACAGCTCTCTACTAGACTGATGCTCATCCTCCTCCTCAGTAACACAGCTCTCTGCTAGACTGATGCTCATCCTCCCCTCCTCAGTAACACAGCTCTCTACTAGACTGATGCTCATCCTCCCCTCCTCAGTAACACAGCTCTCTGCTAGACTGATGCTCATCCTCCCTCCTCAGTAACACAGCTCTCTACTAGACTGATGCTCATCCTCCCCTCCTCAGTAACACAGCTCTCTACTAGACTGATGCTCATCCTCCCTCCTCAGTAACACAGCTCTCTACTAGACTGCCTCCTCATCCTCCCCTCCTCAGTAACACAGCTCTCTATTGGACTGATGCTCATCCTCCTCCTCAGTAACACAGCTCTCTACTGGACTGATGCTCATCCTCCCTTTCTCAGTAACACAGCTCTCTACTAGACTGCCTCCTCATCCTCCCCTCCTCAGTAACACAGCTCTCTACTAGACTGATGCTCATCCTCCTCTCCTCAGTAACACAGCTCTCTAATAGACTGCCTCCTCATCCTCCCCTCCTCAGTAACACAGCTCTCTGCTGTGCTTGACTGCCTCCTCATCCCCCCCTCCTCAGTAACGCAGCTCTCTGCTGCGGTTGACTGCCTCCTCATCCTCCCCTCCTCAGTAACACAGCTCTCTACTAGACTGCCTCCTCATCCTCCTCTCCTCAGTAACACAGCTCTCTACTAGACTGCCTCCTCATCCTCCCCTCCTCAGTAACGCAGCTCTCTACTAGACTGATGCTCATCCTCCCCTCCTCAGTAACACAGCTCTCTACTAGACTGCCTCCTCATCCTCCCCTCCTCAGTAACACAGCTCTCTACTGGACTGATGCTCATCCTCCCCTCCTCAGTAACACAGCTCTCTGCTGTGGTTGACTGCCTCCTCATCCTCCCCTCCTCAGTAACACAGCTCTCTACTAGACTGATGCTCATCCTCCCCTCCTCAGTAACACAGCTCTCTGCTAGACTGATGCTCATCCTCCCCTCCTCAGTAACACAGCTCTCTACTAGACTGATGCTCATCCTCCCTCCTCAGTAACACAGCTCTCTACTAGACTGATGCTCATCCTCCCCTCCTCAGTAACACAGCTCTCTGCTAGACTGATGCTCATCCTCCCCTCCTCAGTAACACAGCTCTCTACTAGACTGATGCTCATCCTCCCCCCTCAGTAACACAGCTCTCTGCTAGACTGATGCTCATCCTCCCTCCTCAGTAACACAGCTCTCTACTAGACTGATGCTCATCCTCCCCTCCTCAGTAACACAGCTCTCTACTAGACTGATGCTCATCCTCCCCTCCTCAGTAACACAGCTCTCTACTAGACTGCCTCCTCATCCTCCCCTCCTCAGTAACACAGCTCTCTATTGGACTGATGCTCATCCTCCCCTCCTCAGTAACACAGCTCTCTACTGGACTGATGCTCATCCTCCCTTTCTCAGTAACACAGCTCTCTACTAGACTGCCTCCTCATCCTCCCCTCCTCAGTAACACAGCTCTCTACTAGACTGATGCTCCTCCTCCCCTCCTCAGTAACACAGCTCTCTACTAGACTGATGCTCATCCTCCCCTCCTCAGTAACACAGCTCTCTACTAGACTGCCTCCTCATCCTCCCCTCCTCAGTAACACAGCTCTCTGCTGTGGCTGACTGCCTCCTCATCCTCCTCAGTAACACAGCTCTCTACTAGACTGCCTCCTCATCCTCCCCTCCTCAGTAACACAGCTCTCTACTAGACTGCCTCCTCATCCCCCCCTTCTCAGTAACACAGGTCTCTACTAGACTGATGCTCATCCTCCCCTCCTCAGTAACACAGCTCTCTGCTGTGGCTGACTGCCTCCTCATCCTCCCCTCCTCAGTAACACAGCTCTCTGCTTTGGCTGACTGCCTCCTCATCCTCCCCTCCTCAGTAACACAGCTCTCTACTAGACTGCCTCCTCATCCTCCTCTCCTCAGTAACACAGCTCTCTACTAGACTGCCTCCTCATCCTCCCCTCCTCAGTAACGCAGCTCTCTACTAGACTGATGCTCATCCTCCCCTCCTCAGTAACACAGCTCTCTACTAGACTGCCTCCTCATCCTCCCCTCCTCAGTAACACAGCTCTCTACTGGACTGATGCTCATCCTCCCCTCCTCAGTAACACAGCTCTCTGCTGTGGTTGACTGCCTCCTCATCCTCCCCTCCTCAGTAACACAGCTCTCTACTAGACTGATGCTCATCCTCCCCTCCTCAGTAACACAGCTCTCTGCTAGACTGATGCTCATCCTCCCCTCCTCAGTAACACAGCTCTCTACTAGACTGATGCTCATCCTCCCCTCCTCAGTAACACAGCTCTCTGCTAGACTGATGCTCATCCTCCCCCCTCAGTAACACAGCTCTCTACTAGACTGATGCTCATCCTCCCCTCCTCAGTAACACAGCTCTCTACTAGACTGATGCTCATCCTCCCCTCCTCAGTAACACAGCTCTCTACTAGACTGCCTCCTCATCCTCCCCTCCTCAGTAACACAGCTCTCTGCTGTGGTTGACTGCCTCCTCATCCTCCCCTCCTCAGTAACACAGCTCTCTACTGGACTGATGCTCATCCTCCCTTTCTCAGTAACACAGCTCTCTACTAGACTGCCTCCTCATCCTCCCCTCCTCAGTAACACAGCTCTCTACTAGACTGATGCTCATCCTCCTCTCCTCAGTAACACAGCTCTCTACTAGACTGCCTCCTCATCCCCCTCCTCAGTAACGCAGCTCTCTGCTGCGGTTGACTGCCTCCTCATCCTCCCCTCCTCAGTAACACAGCTCTCTGCTGGACTGATGCTCATCCTCCTCTCCTCAGTAACACAGCTCTCTACTAGACTGCCTCCTCATCCTCCCCTCCTCAGTAACACAGCTCTCTACTAGACTGCCTCCTCATCCTCCCCTCCTCAGTAACACAGCTCTCTGCTGTGGTTGACTGCCTCCTCATCCTCCCCTCCTCAGTAACACAGCTCTCTGCTGTGGTTGACTGCCTCCTCATCCTCCCCTCCTCAGTAACACAGCTCTCTACTAGACTGATGCTCATCCTCCCCTCCTCAGTAACACAGCTCTCTGCCGCTGCGTTGACTGCCTCCTCATCCACCCCTACTCAGTAACACAGCTCTCTGCTGGACTGATGCTCATCCTCCTCTCCTCAGTAACACAGCTCTCTACTAGACTGCCTCCTCATCCTCCCCTCCTCAGTAACACAGCTCGCTGCTGTGGTTGACTGCCTCCTCATCCTCCCCTCCTCAGTAACACAGCTCTCTACTGGACTGATGCTCATCCTCCCTTTCTCAGTAACACAGCTCTCTACTAGACTGCCTCCTCATCCTCCCCTCCTCAGTAACGCAGCTCTCTGCTGCGGTTGACTGCCTCCTCATCCTCCCCTCCTCAGTAACACAGCTCTCTGCTGGACTGATGCTCATCCTCCTCTCCTCAGTAACACAGCTCTCTACTAGACTGCCTCCTCATCCTCCCCTCCTCAGTAACACAGCTCTCTACTAGACTGCCTCCTCATCCTCCCCTCCTCAGTAACACAGCTCTCTGCTGTGGTTGACTGCCTCCTCATCCTCCCCTCCTCAGTAACACAGCTCTCTGCTGTGGTTGACTGCCTCCTCATCCTCCCCTCCTCAGTAACACAGCTCTCTACTAGACTGATGCTCATCCTCCCCTCCTCAGTAACACAGCTCTCTGCCGCGGTTGACTGCCTCCTCATCCACCCCTCCTCAGTAACACAGCTCTCTGCTGGACTGATGCTCATCCTCCTCTCCTCAGTAACACAGCTCTCTACTAGACTGCCTCCTCATCCTCCCCTCCTCAGTAACACAGCTCTCTACTAGACTGCCTCCTCATCCTCCCCTCCTCAGTAACACAGCTCGCTGCTGTGGTTGACTGCCTCCTCATCCTCCCCTCCTCAGTAACACAGCTCTCTGCTGGACTGATGCTCATCCTCCTCTCCTCAGTAACACAGCTCTCTACCAGACTGCCTCCTCATCCTCCCCTCCTCAGTAACACAGCTCTCTGCTGTGGTTGACTGCCTCCTCATCCTCCCCTCCTCAGTAACACAGCTCTCTGTTGTGGTTGACTGCCTCCTCATCCTCCCCTCCTCAGTAACACAGCTCTCTGCTGGACTGATGCTCATCCTCCCCTCCTCAGTAACACAGCTCTCTCCTGGACTGCCTCCTCATCCTCCTCTCCTCAGTAACACAGCTCTCTGCTGGACTGATGCTCATCCTCCCCTCCTCAGTAACACAGCTCTCTACTAGACTGCCTCCTCATCCTCCCCTCCTCAGTAACACAGCTCTCTGCTGTGGTTGACTGCCTCCTCATCCTCCTCTCCTCAGTAACACAGCTCTCTGCTGTGGTTGACTGCCTCCTCATCCTCCCCTCCTCAGTAACACAGCTCTCTACTAGACTGCCTCCTCATCCTCCCCTCCTCAGTAACACAGCTCTCTGCTGGACTGCCTCCTCATCCTCCCCTCCTCAGTAACACAGCTCTCTGCTGGACTGATGCTCATCCTCCCCTCCTCAGTAACACAGCTCTCTGCTGGACTGATGCTCATCCTCCCCTCCTCAGTAACACAGCTCTCTGCTGGACTGATGCTCAGCTTCCTCTCCTCAGTAACACAGCTCTCTGCTGGACTGATGCTCAGCTTCCTCTCCTCAGTAACACAGCTCTCTGCTGGACTGATGCTCAGCTTCCTCTCCTCAGTAACACAGCTCTCTGCTGTGGTTGACTGCCTCCTCATCCTCCCCTCCTCAGTAACACAGCTCTCTACTAGACTGATGCTCATCCTCCCCTCCTCAGTAACACAGCTCTCTACTAGACTGATGCTCATCCTCCCCTCCTCAGTAACACAGCTCTCTGCTGGACAGATCAGATAGATATCCTCAGTCCTATTGGCCGATGATGGATGCTTGAAGTCCAGTGAAATCCTTTTGACTGTTATATGAGATCAGCACAATACTCTATGCTCATATCCCATTGGCTGGCTGTGTGTCAGATCATATCCCATTGGCTGGCTGTGTGTCAGCTCATATCCCATTGGCTGGCTGTGTGTCAGCTCATATCCCATTGCCTGGCTGTGTGTCAGCTCATATCCCATTGGCTGGCTGTGTGTCAGCTCATATCCCATTGGCTGGCTGTGTGTCAGCTCATATCCCATTGCCTGGCTGTGTGTCAGCTCATATCCCATTGGCTGGCTGTGTGTCAGCTCATTTTGCATTGGTTGGCTGTGTCTCAGCTCATTTTCCATTGGCTGGCTGTGTGTCAGCTCATATCCCATTGGCTGGCTGTGTGTCAGCTCATATCCCATTGGCTGGCTGTGTGTCAGCTCACCATCTTGGAGTATCTAGGTCTGTGTGATGTATGTCTGGGTAGATGTCATGTCACTGCCATCTGATTAACTTCGATAATAACTCTGTAGTCCTCCTGAGAGACAGAGGCTTTTAATACCTGAACCAGTTCATCACGGCCTCGATGACGATGGCTGAGTCCCAGACGGTACTTTATCCTGATGTAGTGTCCTGTTCTGGACCAGGGTTCTGGGGGATGGGCTGCCGGTCCTGATGTAGTGTACTGTTCTGGACCAGGGTTCTGGGGGATGGGCTGACCAGGGTTCTGGGGGATGGGCTGACCAGGGTTCTGAGGGATGGGCTGCCGTTCCTGATGTAGTGTACTGTTCTGGACCAGGGTTCTGAGGGATGGGCTGCCGTTCCTGATGTAGTGTACTGTTCTGGACCAGGGTTCTGAGGGATGGGCTGACCAGGGTTCTGGGGGATGGGCTGACCAGGGTTCTGGGGGATGGGCTGCCGTTCCTGATGTAGTGTACTGTTCTGGACCAGGGTTCTGAGGGATGGGCTGCCGTTCCTGATGTAGTGTACTGTTCTGGACCAGGGTTCTGAGGGATGGGCTGACCAGGGTTCTGGGAGATGGGCTGACCAGGGTTCTGGGGGGTAGGCTGACCAGGGTTCTGGGGGATGGGCTGCCGTTCCTGATGTAGTGTCCTGTTCTGGACCAGGGTTCTGGGGGATGGGCTGACCAGGTTTCTGGGGGATGGGCTGCCGTTCCTGATGTAGTGTCCTGTTCTGGACCAGGGTTCTGGGGGATGGGCTGACCAGGTTTCTGGGGGATGGGCTGCCGGTCCTGATATAGTATACTGTTCTGGACCAGGGTTCTGGGGGATGGGCTGCCGGTCCTGATATAGTGTACTGTTCTGGACCAGGGTTCTGGGGGATGGGCTGACCAGGGTTCTGAGGGATGGGCTGCCGTTCCTGATGTAGTGTACTGTTCTGGACCAGGGTTCTGAGGGATGGGCTGCCGTTCCTGATGTAGTGTACTGTTCTGGACCAGGGTTCTGAGGGATGGGCTGACCAGGGTTCTGGGGGATGGGCTGACCAGGGTTCTGAGGGATGGGCTGACCAGGGTTCTGAGGGATGGGCTGCCGTTCCTGATGTAGTGTCCTGTTCTGGACCAGGGTTCTGGGGGATGGGCTGACCAGGTTTCTGGGGGATGGGCTGCCGGTCCTGATATAGTATACTGTTCTGGACCAGGGTTCTGGGGGATGGGCTGCCGGTCCTGATATAGTGTACTGTTCTGGACCAGGGTTCTGGGGGATGGGCTGACCAGGGTTCTGGGGGATGGGCTGCCGTTCCTGATGTAGTGTCCTGTTCTGGACCAGGGTTCTGGGGGATGGGCTGCCGGTCCTGATGTAGTGTCCTGTTCTGGACCAGGGTTCTGAGGGATGGGCTGACCAGGGTTCTGGGGGATGGGCTGCCGTTCCTGATGTAGTGTACTGTTCTGGACCAGGGTTCTGAGGGATGGGCTGCCGTTCCTGATGTAGTGTACTGTTCTGGACCAGGGTTCTGAGGGATGGGCTGCCGTTCCTGATGTAGTGTACTGTTCTGGACCAGGGTTCTGAGGGATGGGCTGCCGTTCCTGATGTAGTGTACTGTTCTGGACCAGGGTTCTGAGGGATGGGCTGCCGGTCCTGATGTAGTGTACTGTTCTGGACCAGGGTTCTGGGGGATGCGCTGACCAGGGTTCTGGGTGATGGGCTGACCACACACACACACACACACACACACACACACACACACAGCCCAACAGAACCATGCTGTTAGTCGGTCTTGCTTGCTGACCCCTGTAATGAGATCTGTTCTTGTTCCACTTATAAAGGAACTAGATGAGAGAGAAAGTGTCCCAGTCAGCAGTCATCGTTCTGTCTGTCATCTGCTGTTTAGAGGTTACAGAGTTCTGTTCTGTTGTCATCCTGGTTTATGGAGCTGTCACATCCTGACCTTAGTTCCTTTTGTATGTCTCTATTTTAGGTTGGGCGTGAGTTGGGGTGGGCATTCTATGTTTTTGTTCTATGTTTTGTATTTCTGTGTTTGGCCTGGTACGGTTCCCAATCAGAGGCAGCTGTCGATCGTTGTCTCTGATTGAGAACCATACTTAGGCAGCCTGTTTTCCCCCTGTTAGTTGTGGGTAGTTGTTGTCTCTGATTGAGAACCATACTTAGGCAGCCTGTTTTCCCCCTGTTAGTTGTGGGTAGTTGTTGTCTCTGATTGAGAACCATACTTAGGCAGCCTGTTTTCCCCCTGTTAGTTGTGGGTAGTTGTTGTCTCTGATTGAGAACCATACTTAGGCAGCCTGTTTTGCCCCTGTTAGTTGTGGGTAGTTGTTGTCTCTGATTGAGAACCATACTTAGGCAGCCTGTTTTCCCACTGTTAGTTGTGGGTAGTTGTTTTCTCTGATTGAGAACCATACTTAGGCAGCCTGTTTCCCCACTGTTATTGTGGGTGGTTATTTTCCGTTTCAGTGTTCTTCACCATACGGGACTGTTTCTGTTTTTCTTTATTCTCTTGTTCGTTTGTTTCCCGTGTTCAGTGTAATAAATATGACCAACACTTACCACGCTGCATATTGGTCTGATATTTCCTACTCCTCTTCAGAAGAGGAAGATGACAACCATTACAACCTTTCTGTGTTCAGTGTAATAAATATGACCAACACTTACCACGCTGCATATTGGTCCGATATGTCCTACTCCTCTTCAGAAGAGGAAGATGACAACCATTACAACGTTTCTGTGTTCAGTGTAATAAATATGACCAACACTTACCACGCTGCATATTGGTCCGATATTTCCTACTCCTCCTCAGAAGAGGAAGATGGCAACCATTACAACCTTTCTGTGTTCAGTGTAATAAATATGACCAACACTTACCACGCTGCATATTGGTCTGATATTTCCTACTCCTCCTCAGAAGAGGAAGATGGCAACCATTACAACCTTTCTGTGTTCAGTGTAATAAATATGACCAACACTTACCACGCTGCATATTGGTCTGATATTTCCTACTCCTCCTCAGAAGAGGAAGACCACAACCGTTACAGGAGCAGCATTTTCACACCTTTACCTCTTGAGCCGAAACAGGACTGGAGAGACACACCTCTGACTCCAGATAGGACAGCCGCTGTCACGGACTGTGATATGTATAGTGATTCTATATGTACTGTGATAACGTGAAAACACGTTGGCTCACTATTTAAAAAGATGATGGAGATCCGGGCTAGCTACTGTATATGATGAAAAGTTTTGGCGCAGGTACAGCCGACTAACGTTAGCTAAACGCTACCTACAGTAGAAAAAATCAATACGAAATAAATACTTGGGATTCAAATATTTATATAAATCATCTACAAATAATATTGCGATATGTAACTATCAACCTCCCCCCCTCCCCCCTGATCACTACTACATATCTCCCCATCAGAAACAGCCAATGTCCATGGTAACAGTCCCCCTAGGACCAGTACCCTCCCTCCCCTGCTCGGCTAGCCAACAGACCGTCACCGTAGAAACCACGGAACCTCGGAATGCGCAAGCGTTCTCTCTCAGAATTTTTGCCTTTCCACGGTGTTCTATCCAGGTAGACAACATTCTGCTCCTCTCTGACTTCCCTCCTCTCCCCCTCTTCTGACTCCCCCCTTTTCTCACACCCACACCAGCACATTCTCCCCTTCTCCCTCCCTCACGCCTGCTCTGCTCTCCATGTTCCTCTCTCATATATTCAAGCTAGATATCCCCTTAGGGTTTTAAGAGATTATATTACTTGGCATATCACACAGCCACAGTTTCTTCATATAGAGTGTGTGTGTGTGTGTGTGTGTGTGTGTGTGTGTGTGTGTGTGTGTGTGTGTGTGTGTGTGTGTGTGTGTGTGTGTGTGTGTGTGTGTGTGTGTGGCTGTGTGTGTGTGTGTGTGTGTGGCTGTGTGTGTGTTTTTCATACAGGATAAATCATTTTAAAACCAACTGGGTAGAGAAGCTACCATCTGAAACCTGCTAGAATTAGACTTTGGTTCACAGAGTCTGTTTCAGTCAGTAAATGTATCCAGCTACACATCTAACACTGATCTGGGATCAGACTAAATATAGTGACAATGAAATATAAAGAGGATTCATACTGAGACACAGATCTGGGATCAGACTAAATATAGTGGTAATTAAATATAAAGAGGATTCATACTGACTGAGACACAGATCTGGGAGGAAATTATGCTCTATTAAATTACTCATCTTTTTGGGCCAGCCGCAGATTTGACTTCCTCCACCTGACTGGTACTATTATATATATATCAGGAGAATTAGTAGTGATGGTTCCTCCACCTGACTGGTACTATTATATATATATCAGGAGAATTAGTAGTGATGGTTCCTCCACCTGACTGGTACTATTATATATATATATATATATATCAGGAGAATTAGTAGTGATGGTTCCTCCACCTGACTGGTACTATTCTATATATATCAGGAGAATTAGTAGTGATGGTTCCTCCACATGACTGGTACTATTCTACTTGTTGTTTTTGTCACCACTTGGGTCCATCTTTATTAAACTGTTCTACTTTATCTTTCACCTCTGGGCTTCTTCTTAATCTCCTTTCATTTCATGTCTCTTTCATGGAGCTTTATGTAATGAACCGAACAGTACGGCTTAGAAGGGTTCAACTCCCACTGAGACGTTATGACATAGTCATGACATCACACGCCAGGCTCCTCATTCCCCTTTAGGGGCTCGTCTTCCCTCACTAAAATGTCCTGAAAGGGGTTCATTGGGTCTCTTCATATTATGTGGCCTTTTAAATGGTTCTGTTTAGGGTAGCAGAGAATCCTCCTTGTTAGCAGTGTGCTGCTCCCTGTTTACTGTGGCATCCATTAGGACGACAGGAGGAACCTCTCCTCCTCCTCTCCCTCTACCTTTGTTTATCCTGGTTTTTCTATAAAAGACACATAATTAAATGTCTGACATCCTCTCGCCCCCCTCTCCTCCTCCTCTCCTCCTCTCCTCCTCTCATCCCCCTCTCCTCCTTCTCTCCTCCTCCTCTCATCCCCCTCTCCTCCTCCTCTCCTCCTCTCCTCCTTCTCTCCTCCTCCTCTCATCCCCCTCTCCTCCCCCCTCCTCCTCCTCCCCTCTCTCCTCCTCCTCTCCTCTCATCCCCCTCTCCTCCTCCTTCTCTCATCCCCCTCTCCTCCTCCTATCCTCCCCTCCTCCTCTCATCGTCCTCTCCTCTCCTCCTCCTCTCATCCTCCTCCTCCTCCTCACCTCCTCCTCTCATCCTCTCATCCCCCTCTCCTCCCCCTCTTATCCCCCTCCCCTCCTCTCATCCTCCTCTCCTCCTCTCCTCCCCTCCTCCTCTCATCCCCCTCTCCTCCTCCTTCCCACCTCCTCTCATCCCCCCCTCATCCCCCTCCTCCTCTCATCCCCTCTCATCCTCCTCTCCCTCTTCTTGTTTTCCTATCAAAGCCACATAATTAAATGTCCTGACATCCTCTCCTCTTTTCTCTCCCTCTCTTTCTTTCTCTCTATTCCTGTAATAAAGGTGGTGACCATCCCTTTAAGAGCGGCTCCTGTAATAAAGGTGGTTGACCATCCCTTTAAGAGCTGTGTGTGCAGTGTGGATATAGTGTGAACCTGCCCGGAGAGCTGGATTGTGGAGCAGCGAGTGTGTCTCTGCCTGGCTCACTCCTCTCACACACACCTTGCCGCAAGCCTGGACAGAGGGACACAGAGACAGCAGCTACCCACTGAGCCTCTCTCCTCCCTGGGCTGTGAGGCCGGACCTCAACCCCCTCCCCCTAGCTGAGGACCAGGAGACCCACCTCTAGAGACCCACAGCAGACCTCAGAGCAATGTGACCGCTGACTGAACCAAGCCAGGACCAAACAGGCTGTTATGGATCTGAGAAGAAGAAGGAACAGAAGAAACAGCACGCTGTGAAACCCTGCTGGTCCAGGTACTGTCCTTAACATCTGGTCCAGGACCTGTCCATAACCTCCCCCTCTAATCCCTGCTGGTCCAGGACCTGTCCATAACATCCCCTCTAAACCCTGCTGGTCTAGGACCTGTCCATAACATCTGGTCCATGACCTGTCCATAACATCTGGTCCAGGTACTGTCCATAACATCTGGTCCAGGACCTGTCCATAACATCTGATCCAGGACCTGTCCATAACATCCCCTCTAATCCCTGCTGGTCCAGGACCTGTCCATAACCTCCCCTCTAAACCCTGCTGGTCCAGGACCTGTCCATTACATCTGGTCCAGGACTTGTCCATAACATTCCCTCTAAATCTTTTTTAAAGCAAACCTCTAGCCTTGGTGCCAGTCTGTTTTTTTTGCCTATACCTTATAGAATTATCACGCCATGTTTGGCTTGACAATGACAATGGAATAAGCAAACACACAGCCTGATCTGGGACCAGCCTAGCAAACTTCTATTGGTGTAAAGTGAACACACAGCCTGATCTGAGACCAGCCTAGCAAACTTCCATTGATGTAAAGTGAACACACAGCCTGATCTGAGACCAGCCTAGCAAACTTCTATTGGTGTAAAGTGAACACACAGCCTGATCTGAGACCAGCCTAGCAAACTTCTATTGGTGTAAAGTGAACACACAGCCTGATCTGAGACCAGCCTAGCAAACTTCCATTGATGTAAAGTGAACACACAGCCTGATCTGAGACCAGCCTAGCAAACTTCCATTGGTGTAAAGTGAACACACAGCCTGATCTGAGACCAGCCTAGCAAACTTCCATTGATGTAAAGTGAACACACAGCCTGATCTGAGACCAGCCTAGCAAACTTCCATTGGTGTAAAGCAAACACACAGACTGATCTGGGACCAGGCTAGAAAACTTCAATTGGCGCATGAAAACACACATACTGATCTGGGACCAGGCTAGAAAACATCTATTGTCCTACCAAGATTGTCTGAATAGGGCTTTATCATAAGTTCCTCTCTACAAAGTGAACTACAGATTCTGAAATGTTGTGAATTGATGCTGATCATTCCTCATAGTGTCTCTCTGCATAGTGGGAATGCTGCCATGGTTACCGAGGCTAGTGGTCAGATAGTTATCTCTCTGCATAGTGGGAATGCTGCCATGGTTACCGAGGCCAGTGGTCAGATAGTTATCTCTCTGCATAGTGGGAATGCTGCCATGGTTACCGAGGCCAGTGGTCAGATAGTTATCTTTCTGCATAGTGGGAATGCTGCCATGGTTACCGAGGCCAGTGGTCAGATAGTTATCTCTCTGCATAGTGGGAATGCTGCCATGGTTACCGAGGCCAGTGGTCAGATAGTTATCTCTCTGCATAGTGGGAATGCTGCCATGGTTACCGAGGCCAGTGGTCAGATAGTTATCTCTCTGCATAGTGGGAACACTACTGTATCACCACGGTTACCAAGACTAGTGGTCAGATAGTTCCTTATGCTGGAGTTTCCTTTGGATTTTGTAGAGGAAACTGACAGTACAGGAAATGACATATTACTGAGAACAGTTACTGTAGTGTTGTTGTTGTAACCATATAAATATATTCCACTTATTTCTGCCTCTCCAGTGGCACAACTGTCTAAAGCACTGCGTTGCAGTGAGCCGTCACTACAGACCCGGGTTCTATCCCAGGCTGTGTCACAGCCGGCCGTGACCGGGAGACCCATGTGGTGGGGCACAATTGTCCCTGCTTATTCCCGGGTTACGGGAGGGTTTGGGCTGGGCCGGGATTTCCTTGTCCCATCGTGATCTAGCGACTCCTTGTGGCTGGCCGGGAGCCTGCAATCTGACTTCGGTTGCCAGCAGGACGGTGTTTCCTCCGACACATCGCTACGGCTTCCGGGTGAAGCGTTGTGTCAAGAGGCAGTGCAGCTATGGGACAAGACTGTAACTACCAATTAGATGTCAAGAAATTGGGGAGAAAAAATATGAAAAGTTGTTTATTTCTATGGTTGAAACCTCACGTGAGTTAAAGTCCTAATGATACCAAGTATACTATTCCAGGTAGTTACATACTATTCCAGGTAGTTACATACTATTCCAGGTAGTTACATACTATTCCAGGTAGTTACATACTATTCCAGATAGTTACATACTATTCCAGGTAGTTACATACTATTCCAGGTAGTTACATACTATTCCAGATAGTTACATACTATTCCAGATAGTTACATACTATTCCACATAGTTACATACTATTCCACATAGTTACATACTATTCCAGATAGTTACGTACTATTCCAGATAGTTACATACTATTCCAGGTAGTTACATACTATTCCAGATAGTTACATACTATTCCAGATAGTTACATACTATTCCAGATAGTTACATACTATTCCAGATAGTTACATACTATTCCAGATAGTTACATACTATTCCAGATAGTTACATACTATTCCAGGTAGTTACATACTATTCCAGATAGTTCCATACTATTCCAGATAGTTCCATACTATTCCACGTAGTTACATACTATTCCACGTAGTTACATACTATTCCAGATAGTTACATACTATTCCAGGTAGTTACATACTATTCCACGTAGTTACGTACTATTCCAGGTAGTTACATACTATTCCACGTAGTTACATACTATTCCAGGTAGTTACATACTATTCCAGATAGTTACGTACTATTCCAGGTAGTTACGTACTATTCCAGATAGTTACGTACTATTCCAGATAGTTACATACTATTCCACGTAGTTACATACTATTCCAGGTAGTTACATACTATTCCAGATAGTTACATACTATTCCAGATAGTTACATAATATTCCAGATAGTTACGTACTATTCCAGATAGTTACATACTATTCCAGGTAGTTACATACTATTCCAGATAGTTACATACTATTCCAGATAGTTACATACTATTCCAGATAGTTACATACTATTCCAGGTAGTTACATACTATTCCAGATAGTTACATACTATTCCACGTAGTTACATACTATTCCAGATAGTTACGTACTATTCCAGGTAGTTACATACTATTCCAGGTAGTTACGTACTATTCCACGTAGTTACATACTATTCCAGGTAGTTACATACTATTCCAGATAGTTACATACTATTCCAGGTAGTTACGTACTATTCCAGATAGTTACGTACTATTCCAGATAGTTACATACTATTCCACGTAGTTACATACTATTCCAGGTAGTTACATACTATTCCAGGTAGTTACATACTATTCCAGATAGTTACATACTATTCCAGGTAGTTACATACTATTCCAGATAGTTACATACTATTCCAGATAGTTACATACTATTCCAGATAGTTACATAATATTCCAGATAGTTACGTACTATTCCAGATAGTTACATACTATTCCAGGTAGTTACATACTATTCCAGATAGTTACATACTATTCCAGATAGTTACATACTATTCCAGATAGTTACATACTATTCCAGATAGTTACATACTATTCCAGATAGTTACATACTATTCCAGATAGTTACATACTATTCCAGGTAGTTACATACTATTCCAGATAGTTACATACTATTCCACGTAGTTACATACTATTCCAGATAGTTACATACTATTCCAGGTAGTTACATACTATTCCAGATAGTTACATACTATTCCACGTAGTTACATACTATTCCAGATAGTTACGTACTATTCCAGGTAGTTACATACTATTCCAGGTAGTTACGTACTATTCCACGTAGTTACATACTATTCCAGGTAGTTACATACTATTCCAGATAGTTACGTACTATTCCAGGTAGTTACGTACTATTCCAGATAGTTACGTACTATTCCAGATAGTTACATACTATTCCAGGTAGTTACATACTATTCCAGGTAGTTACATACTATTCCAGATAGTTACATACTATTCCAGGTAGTTACATACTATTCCAGGTAGTTACATACTATTCCAGATAGTTACATACTATTCCAGATAGTTACATACTATTCCAGATAGTTACATACTATTCCAGATAGTTACATACTATTCCAGATAGTTACATACTATTCCAGATACCAGATAGTTACATACTATTCCAGATAGTTACATACTATTCCAGGTAGTTACATACTATTCCAGGTAGTTACATACTATTCCAGGTAGTTACATACTATTCCAGGTAGTTACATACTATTCCAGGTAGTTACATACTATTCCAGATAGTTACATACTATTCCAGATAGTTACATACTATTCCAGGTAGTTACATACTATTCCAGGTAGTTACATACTATTCCAGATAGTTACATACTATTCCAGATAGTTACATACTATTCCAGGTAGTTACATACTATTCCAGATAGTTACATACTATTCCAGGTAGTTACATACTATTCCAGGTAGTTACATACTATTCCAGGTAGTTACATACTATTCCAAGTAGTTACATACTATTCCAGATAGTTACATACTATTCCAGATAGTTACATACTATTCCAGGTAGTTACATACTATTCCAGGTAGTTACATACTATTCCAGGTAGTTACATACTATTCCAGGTAGTTACATACTATTCCAGATAGTTACATACTATTCCAGATAGATACATACTATTCCAGATAGTTACATACTATTCCAGGTAGTTACATACTATTCCAGGTAGTTACATACTATTCCAGGTAGTTACGTACTATTCCAGGTAGTTACGTACTATTCCAGATAGTTACGTACTATTCCAGGTAGTTACGTACTATTCCAGGTAGTTACGTACTATTCCAGGTAGTTACGTACTATTCCAGATAGTTACATACTATTCCAGATAGTTACATACTATTCCAGATAGTTACATACTATTCCAGATAGTTACATACTATTCCAGATAGTTACATACTATTCCAGATAGTTACATACTATTCCAGATAGTTACGTATATTCCAGATATTACGTACTATTCCAGATAGTTACGTACTATTCCAGATAGTTACGTACTATTCCAGATAGTTACGTATTCCAGATAGTTACATACTATTCCAGAGTAGTTACGTACTGTTCCAGGTAGTTACATACTATTCCAGATAGTTACATACTATTCCAGATAGTTACATACTATTCCAGATAGTTACATACTATTCCAGATAGTTACATACTATTCCAGATAGTTACATACTATTCCAGATAGTTACATACTATTCCAGATAGTTACATACTATTCCAGATAGTTACATACTATTCCAGATAGTTACATACTATTCCAGATAGTTACGTACTATTCCAGATAGTTACGTACTATTCCAGATAGTTACGTACTATTCCAGATAGTTACGTACTATTCCAGGTAGTTACGTACTATTCCAGGTAGTTACGTACTATTCCAGGTAATTACGTACTATTCCAGGTAGTTACGTACTATTCCAGGTAGTTACGTACTATTCCAGGTAGTTACGTACTATTCCAGGTAGTTACATATTATTCCAGATAGTTACATATTATTCCAGGTAGTTACATACTATTCCAGGTAGTTACATACTATTCCAGATAGTTACATATTATTCCAGATAGTTACATACTATTCCAGGTAGTTACATACTATTCCAGATAGTTACATACTATTCCAGGTAGTTACATACTGTTCCAGGTAGTTACATACTATTCCAGATAGTTACATACTATTCCAGATAGTTACATACTATTCCAGAAAGTTACATACTATTCCAGATAGTTACATACTATTCCAGATAGTTACATACTATTCCAGATAGTTACATACTATTCCAGATAGTTACATACTATTCCAGATAGTTACATACTATTCCAGGTAGTTACATACTATTCCAGATAGTTACATACTATTCCAGATAGTTACATACTATTCCAGATAGTTACATACTATTCCAGATAGTTACATACTATTCCAGATAGTTACATACTATTCCAGATAGTTACATACTATTCCAGATAGTTACATACTATTCCAGATAGTTACATACTATTCCAGGTAGTTACATACTATTCCAGGTAGTTACATACTATTCCAGATAGTTACATACTATTCCAGGTAGTTACATACTATTCCAGATAGTTACATACTATTCCAGATAGTTACATACTATTCCAGATAGTTACATACTATTCCAGATAGTTACATACTATTCCAGATAGTTACATACTATTCCAGATAGTTACATACTATTCCAGATAGTTACATACTATTCCAGATAGTTACATACTATTCCAGATAGTTACATACTATTCCAGGTAGTTACATACTATTCCAGATAGTTACATACTATTCCAGGTAGTTACATACTATTCCAGGTAGTTACATACTATTCCAGGTAGTTACATACTATTCCAGGTAGTTACATACTATTCCAGATAGTTACATATTATTCCAGATAGTTACATACTATTCCAGATAGTTACATACTATTCCAGATAGTTACATACTATTCCAGATAGTTACGTACTATTCCAGGTAGTTACATACTATTCCACGTAGATACATACTATTCCAGGTAGTTACATACTATTCCAGGTAGTTACATACTATTGCAGATAGTTACATACTATTCCAGATAGTTACATACTATTCCAGGTAGTTACATACTATTCCAGATAGTTACATACTATTCCAGGTAGTTACATACTATTCCACATAGTTACATACTATTCCAGGTAGTTACATACTATTCCAGGTAGTTACATACTATTCCAGATAGTTACATACTATTCCAGATAGTTACATACTATTCCAGATAGTTAGTCAGGTAACGATTTGACTGAGAACATACGAGATGTTTACCTTGTGACTTTGTTCTTAATCATTTATAATAGCGTGTGTAAGAAGTATACATTTTCATAATGTCTTCCTGTTTACATTCCCGGGAACATTTCCAGCGCGTTGACATTTTGTGACATTTTACGTGTTTACAGACTGATCTGCCTCGTGTGTAATATGAAACGTCTCTGTCAGGAACACGGTGGTCGGGGAGGGAAGTGGAAATGAAATGTAATTCATTCTGCAGAACAGATACAAGGTTAGATTAGATTAGACTGCCTTAAATGGATTTCATCCCAATGTTGTTCTGCAATCTGTCTCACCTCAGTGTGTGTGTGTTTGTGTCTGTGTCTGTGTGTGTGTGTGTGTGTGTGTCTGTGTGTGTCTGTGTGTGTGTTTGTTTTGTGTGTGTGTGTCTGTGTGTGTCTCTGTGTGTGTGTGTGTGTGTGTGTTTGTTTTGTGTGTGTGTGTGTGTGTGTCTGTGTGTGTGTGTGTGTCTGTGTGTGTGTTTGTTTTGTGTGTGTGTGTCTGTGTGTGTGTCTCTCTCTGTGTGTCTGTGTTTGTTTTGTGTGTGTGTGTCTGTGTGTGTTTCTCTCTGTGTGTGTGTTTACTGACTGTGTGATATACCATAGATATTAAAACAGAGGGGTGAGGGAGGGACGATGGTCCTGGGCCTATGTCCTCCTGATGTCCTGTTGGGCCTCTGTCTCTCTCCTCCTGATGTCCTGTTGGGCCTCTGTCTCTCTCCTCCTGATGTCCTGGGCCTCTGTCTCTCTCCTCCTGATGTCCTGCTGGGTCTCTGTCTCTCTCCTCCTGATGTCCTGTTGGGCCTCTGTCTCTCTCCTCCTGATGTCCTGTTGGGCCTCTGTCTCTCTCCTCCTGATGTCCTGTTGGGCCTCTGTCTCTCTCCTCCTGATGTCTTGTTGGGCCTCTGTCTCTCTCCTCCTGATGTCCTGGGCCTCTGTCTCTCTCCTCCTGATGTCCTGCTGGGTCTCTGTCTCTCTCCTCCTGATGTCCTGTTGGGCCTCTGTCTCTCTCCTCCTGATGTCCTGTTGGGCCTCTGTCTCTCTCCTCCTGATGTCCTGCTGGTCCTGGGCCTCTGTCTCTCTCCTCCTGATGTCCTGCTGGGCCTCTGTCTCTCTCCTCCTGATGTCCTGGGTCTCTGTCTCTCTCCTCCTGATGTCCTGTTGGGCCTCTGTCTCTCTCCTCCTGATGTCCTGTTGGGTCTCTGTCTCCCTCCTCCTGATGTCCTGTTGGGCCTCTGTCTCTCTCCTCCTGATGTCCTGTTGGGCCTCTGTCTCTCTCCTCCTGATGTCCTGCTGGGCCTCTGTCTCTCTCCTCCTGATGTCCTGTTGGGCCTCTGTCTCTCCTCCTGATGTCCTGTTGGGCCTCTGTCTCTCTCCTCCTGATGTCCTGTTGGGCCTCTGTCTCTCTCCTCCTGATGTCCTGTTGGGCCTCTGTCTCTCTCCTCCTGATGTCCTGTTGGGCCTCTGTCTCTCTCCTCCTGATGTCCTGTTGGTTCTCTGTCTCTCTCCTCCTGATGTCCTGTTGGGCCTCTGTCTCTCTCCTCCTGATGTCCTGTTGGGCCTCTGTCTCTCCTCCTGATGTCCTGCTGGTCCTGGGCCTCTGTGTCTCCTCCTGATGTCCTGTTGGGCCTCTGTTTCTCCTCCTGATGTCCTGCTGGTCCTGGGCCTCTGTCTCTCCTCCTGATGTCCTATTGGCTCTCTATCTCTCTCCTCCTGATGTCCTGCTGGTCCTGGGCCTCGGTCTCTCCTCCTGATGTCCTATTGGGCTTCTGTTTCTCCTCCTGATGTCCTTTTGGGCCTCTGTCTCTCCTCCTGATGTCCTGCTGTTTCTGGGCCTCGGTCTCTCTTCCTGATGTCTTGGGTCTCTGTCTCCCTCCTTCTGATGTCCTGGGCCTCTGTCTCCCTCCTCCTGATGTCCTGGGTCTCTGTCTCCCTCCTTCTGATGTCCTGGGCCTCTGTCTCCCTCCTCCTGATGTCCTGGGCCTCTGTCTCCCTCCTCCTGATGTTCTGCTTTTCCTGGGCCCTCCCTCCAGGGCTGTCTGTCACACCCCACCCCTCCCTGACAGGCCAGTCTCAGGGCTCTTTTGTCTCAGACTGAGGAGTGGATGCAGCACTTCCTCTCTCCAAGGGGCCAGTGGGTTTGTCAAGTGGCCAGTCAACACAATGGTTAACACTCATAGTGGTCACTACTCCTTACTGTATGGGTGGATGCATGCACGCGTTGTGTGTTTGTGCATGTGTGTGTGTGTGTGTGTGTGTGTTTTGCACATATGTGTGTGTGTGTTTGCGCATATGTGTGTGTGTGTGTTTGCACATATGTGTGTGTGTGTGTGTGTGTGTGTGTGTGTGTGTGTGTGTGTGTGTAAATGCCTTGGCCTTGCTGAGAAGAGAGAGGACATTGCTTCTCACTGTGAGGTCAGAGGCCCCATTTAATGACCCATATTCCTGTTGAATTCAGCCTGATCCAGCCTGATCCAGATCAGCAGACTAATACCATGTGAATTTAACAATGTAGAGTTCATTACATACTGTACAGAGGCCCAATGTAGAGTTCATTACATACTGTACAGAGGCCCAATGTAGAGTTCATTACATACTGTACAGAGGCCCAATGTAGAGTTCATTACATACTGTACAGATGCCCAATGTAGAGTTCATTACAATGTAGAGGCCCAATGTAGAGTTCATTACATACTGTACAGAGGCCCAATGTAGAGTTCATTACATACTGTACAGAGGCCCAATGTAGAGTTCATTACATACTGTACAGAGGCCCAATGTAGAGTTCATTACATACTGTACAGAGGCCCAATGTAGAGTTCATTACATACTGTACAGAGGCCCAATGTAGAGTTCATTACATACTGTACAGAGGCCCAATGTAGAGTTCATTACATACTGTACAGAGGCCCAATGTAGAGTTCATTACATACTGTACAGAGGCCCAATGTAGAGTTCATTACATACTGTACAGAGGCCCAATGTAGAGTTCATTACATACTGTACAGAGGCCCAATGTAGAGTTCATTACATACTGTACAGAGGCCCAGAGGCCCAATGTAGAGTTCATTACATACTGTACAGAGGCCCAATGTAGAGTTCATTACATACTGTACAGAGGCCCAATGTAGAGTTCATTACATACTGTACAGAGGCCCAATGTAGAGTTCATTACATACTGTACAGAGGCCCAATGTAGAGTTCATTACATACTGTACAGAGGCCCAATGTAGAGTTCATTACATACTGTACAGAGGCCCAGATGTAGAGTTCATTACATACTGTACAGAGGCCCAATGTAGAGTTCATTACATACTGTACAGAGGCCCAATGTAGAGTTCATTACATACTGTACAGAGGCCCGGATGCCCAATGTAGAGTTCATTACATACTGTACAGAGGCCCAATGTAGAGTTCATTACATACTGTACAGAGGCCCAATGTAGAGTTCATTACATACTGTACAGAGGCCCAATGTAGAGTTCATTACATACTGTACAGAGGCCCAATGTAGAGTTCATTACATACTGTACAGAGGCCCAATGTAGAGTTCATTACATACTGTACAGAGGCCCGGGTGCAATGAGTTCATTACATACTGTACAGAGGCCCAATGTAGAGTTCATTACATACTGTACAGAGGCCCAATGTAGAGTTCATACTGTACAGATAATGTAGAGTTCATACATACAGAGGCCCAATGTAGAGTTCATTACATACTGTACAGAGGCCCAATGTAGAGTTCATTACATACTGTACAGAGGCCCAATGTAGAGTTCATTACATACTGTACAGAGGCCCAATGTAGAGTTCATTACATACTGTACAGAGGCCCAATGTAGAGTTCATTACATACTGTACAGAGGCCCAATGTAGAGTTCATTACATACTGTACAGAGGCCCAATGTAGAGTTCATTACATACTGTACAGAGGCCCAATGTAGAGTTCATTACATACTGTACAGAGGCCCAATGTAGAGTTCATTACATACTGTACAGAGGCCCATACTGTACAGAGGCCCAATGTAGAGTTCATTACATACTGTACAGAGGCCCAATGTAGAGTTCATTACATACTGTACAGAGGCCCAATGTAGAGTTCATTACATACTGTACAGAGGCCCAATGTAGAGTTCAATACATACTGTACAAGGCCCAATGTAGAGTTCATTACATACTGTACAGAGGCCCAATGTAGAGTTCATTACATACTGTACAGAGGCCCAATGTAGAGTTCATTACATACTGTACAGAGGCCCAATGTAGAGTTCATTACATACTGTACAGAGGCCCAATGTAGAGTTCATTACATACTGTACAGAGGCCCAATGTAGAGTTCATTACATACTGTACAGAGGCCCAATGTAGAGTTCATTACATACTGAGGCAGAGGCCCAATGTAGAGTCTATTACATACTGTACAGAGGCCCAATGTAGAGTTCTTGCATACTGTACAGAGGCCCAATGTAGAGTTTACATACTACAGAGGCCCAATGTAGAGTTCATTACATACTGTACAGAGGCCCAATGTAGAGTTCATTACATACTGTACAGAGGCCCAATGTAGAGTTCATACTACAGAGGCCCAATGTAGAGTTCATTACATACTGCACAGAGGCCCAATGTAGAGTTCATACTGTACAGAGGCCCAATAGAGTTCTTACATACTGTACAGAGGCCCAATGTAGAGTTCATTACATACTGTACAGAGGCCCAATGTAGAGTTCATTACATACTGTACAGAGGCCCAATGTAGAGTTCATTACATACTGTACAGAGGCCCAATGTAGAGTTCATTACATACTGTACAGAGGCCCAATGTAGAGTTCATTACATACTGTACAGAGGCCCAATGTAGAGTTCATTACATACTGTACAGAGGCCCAATGTAGAGTTCATTACATACTGTACAGAGGCCCAATGTAGAGTTCATTACATACTGTACAGAGGCAGAGGCCCAATGTAGAGTTCATTACATACTGTACAGAGGCCCAATGTAGAGTTCATTACATACTGTACAGAGAGCCCAATGTAGAGTTCATTACATACTGTACAGAGGCCCAATGTAGAGTTCATTACATACTGTACAGAGGCCCAATGTAGAGTTCATTACATACTGTAGAGTTCATTAGAGTTCATACTGTACAGAGGCCCAATGTAGAGTTCATTACATACTGTACAGAGGCCCAATGTAGAGTTCATTACATACTGTACAGAGGCCCAATGTAGAGTTCTATTACATACTGTACAGAGGCCCAAATGTAGAGTTCATTACATACTGTACAGAGGCCCAATGTAGAGTTCATTACATACTGTACAGAGGCCCAATGTAGAGTTCATTACATACTGTACAGAGGCCCAATGTAGAGTTCATTACATACTGTACAGAGGCCCAGAGGCCCAATGTAGAGTTCATTACATACTGTACAGAGGCCCAATGTAGAGTTCATTACATACTGTACAGAGGCTAATGTAGAGTTCATTACATACTGTACAGAGGCCCAATCATTACATACTGTACAGAGGCCCAATGTAGAGTTCATTACATACTGTACAGAGGCCCAATGTAGAGTTCATTACATACTGTACAGAGGCCCAATGTAGAGTTCATTACATACTGTACAGAGGCCCAATGTAGAGTTCATTACATACAGAGGCCCAATGTAGAGTTCATTACATACTGAGAGCCCAATGTAGAGTTCATTACATACTGTACAGAGGCCCAATGTAGAGTTCATTACATACTGTACAGAGGCCCAATGTAGAGTTCATTACATACTGTACAGAGGCCCAATGTAGAGTTCATTACATACTGTACAGAGGCCCAATGTAGAGTTCATTACATACTGTACAGAGGCCCAATGTAGAGTTCATTACATACTGTACAGAGGCCCAATGTAGAGTTCATTACATACTGTACAGAGGCCCAATGTAGAGTTCATTACATACTGTACAGAGGCCCAATGTAGAGTTCATTACATACTGTACAGAGGCCCAATGTAGAGTTCATTACATACTGTACAGAGGCCCAATGTAGAGTTCATTACATACTGTACAGAGGCCCGGATGCCCAATGTAGAGTTCATTACATACTGTACAGAGGCCCAGAGAGTTCATTACAATGTAGAGTTCATTACATACTGTACAGAGGCCCAATGTAGAGTTCATTACATACTGTACAGAGGCCAATGTAGAGTTCATTACATACTGTACAGAGTAGAGTTCATTACATACTGTACAGAGGCCCAATGTAGAGTTCATTACATACTGTACAGAGGCCCAATGTAGAGTTCATTACATACTGTACAGAGGCCCAATGTAGAGTTCATTACATACTGTACAGAGGCCCAATGTAGAGTTCATTACATACTGTACAGAGGCCCAATGTAGAGTCAATACTGTACAGAGTGTAGAGTTCATTACATACTGTACAGAGGCCCAATGTAGAGTTCATTACATACTGTACAGAGGCCCAATGTAGAGTTCATTACATACTGTACAGAGGCCCAATGTAGAGTTCATTACATACTGTACAGAGGCCCAATGTAGAGTTCATTACATACTGTACAGAGGCCCAATGTAGAGTTCATTACATACTGTACAGAGTCCCAATGTAGAGTTCATTACATACTGTACAGAGGCCCAATGTAGAGTTCATTACATACTGTACAGAGGCCCAATGTAGAGTTCATTACATACTGTACAGAGGCCCAATGTAGAGTTCATTACATACTGTACAGAGGCCCAATGTAGAGTTCATTACATACTGTACAGAGGCCCAATGTAGAGTTCATTACATACTGTACAGAGGCCAGGATGCTCAATGTAGAGTTCATTACATACTGTACAGAGGCCCAATGTAGAGTTCATTACATACTATACAGAGGCCCGGATGTAGAGTTCATTACATACTGTACAGAGGCACAATGTAGAGTTCATTACATACTGTACAGAGGCCCAATGTAGAGTTCATTACATACTGTACAGAGGCCCAATGTAGAGTTCATTACATACTGTACAGAGGCCCAATGTAGAGTTCATTACATACTGTACAGAGGCCCAATGTAGAGTTCATTACATACTGTACAGAGGCCCAATGTAGAGTTCAATACATACTGTACAGAGGCCCAATGTAGAGTTCATTACATACTGTACAGAGGCCCAATGTAGAGTTCATTACATACTGTACAGAGGCCAATGTAGAGTTCATTACATACTGTACAGAGGCCCAATGTAGAGTTCATTACATACTGTACAGAGGCCCAATGTAGAGTTCATTACATACTGTACAGAGGCCCAATGTAGAGTTCATTACATACTGTACAGAGGCCCAGAGGCCCAATGTAGAGTTCATTACATACTGTACAGAGGCCCAATGGAGAGTTCATTACATACTGTACAGAGGCCCAATGTAGAGTTCATTACATACTGTACAGAGGCCCAATGTAGAGTTCATTACATACTGTACAGAGGCCCAATGTAGAGTTCATTACATACTGTACAGAGGCCCAATGTAGAGTTCATTACATACTGTACAGAGGCCCAATGCCCAATGTAGAGTTCATTACATACTGTACAGAGGCCCAATGTAGAGTTCATTACATACTGATGCCCAATGTAGAGTTCATTACATACTGTACAGAGGCCCAATGTAGAGTTCATTACATACTGTACAGAGGCCCAATGTAGAGTTCATTACATACTGTACAGAGGCCCAATGTAGAGTTCATTACATACTGTACAGAGGCCCAGAGGCCCAATGTAGAGTTCATTACATACTGTACAGAGGCCCAATGTAGAGTTCAGTTCATTACATACTGTACAGAGGCCCAATGTAGAGTTCATTGCATACTGTACAGAGGCCCAATGTAGAGTTCATTACATACTGTACAGAGGGCCATCTGCCAATGTAGAGTTCATTACATACTGTACAGAGGCCCAATGGAGTTCATTACTCACAGAGGCCCAGAGAGTAGAGTTCATTACATACTGTACAGAGGCCCGGATGCCCAATGTAGAGTTCATTACATACTGTACAGAGGCCCAATGTAGAGTTCATTACATACTGTACAGAGGCCCAATGTAGAGTTCATTACATACTGTACAGAGGCCCAATGTAGAGTTCATTACATACTGTACAGAGGCCCAATGTAGAGTTCATTACATACTGTACAGAGGCCCAATGTAGAGTTCATTACATACTGTACAGAGGCTCCAATGTAGAGTAGAGTTCATTACATACTGTACAGAGGCCCAATGTAGAGTTCATTACATACTGTACAGAGGCCCAATGTAGAGTTCATTACATACTGTACAGAGGCCCAATGTAGAGTGCTCAATGTACAGAGTTCATTACATACTGTACAGAGGCCCAATGTAGAGTTTATTACATACTGTACAGAGGCCCAATGTGAGTTCATTACATACTGTACAGAGGCCCAATGTAGAGTGTGCATACTGTCAGGTAGCTAGTGGTTAACATTGCAGTATCATAGTCTGGTTAGCATTGCAGTACATAGTCTTACTGTGTGTGTGTGTGTGTGTGTGTGTGTGTGTGCGTGCGTGCGTCAGGTAGCCTAGTGGTTAGTGTTGCAGTATCATAGACTGGTTAACTACTCCTTACTGCATGTGTGTGTGTGTGTGTGTGTGTGTGTGCGTGTGTGTGCGTGTATGTGTGTGATCTGAGGGCAATGTTGGGTACATCAGGAAGGTGTTTGTAATGTTGGGTACATCAGGAAGGTGTTTGTAATGTTGGGTACATCAGGAAGGTGTTTGTAATGATGGGTACATCAGGAAGGTGTTTGTAATGTTGGGTACATCAGGAAGGTGTTTGTAATGTTGGGTACATCAGGAGGCCTCCTTAGTACAGCAGGCCTCCTTAGTACAGCAGGCCCCCTTAGTACAGCAGGCCTCCTTAGTACAGCAGGCCTCCTTAGTACAGCAGGCCTCCTTAGTACAGCAGGCCTCCTTAGTACAGCAGGCCTCCTTAGTACAGCAGGCCTCCTTAGTACAGCAGGCCTCCTTAGTACAGAGGTTAGCCAGTTACATAGTACAGCAGGGTCATTACTTAGTCCAATGTGGTTCATTACATAGTTAAACAGGTCATTACATAGGGTAGAGGCCCAGTGGTTACATGAGGGTTAGTTATATATTCTACTAGTTAAACAGGTCATTATCAGGGTAGTCAGTGGTTACATGAGGTTAGTTATATATTCTACTAGTTAAACAGGTCATTAATAGGGTAGTCAGTGGTTACATGAGAGGTTAGTTATATATTCTACTAGTTAAACAGGTCAATGTAGAGTTCATTGGTACTGTACAGTGGTTACATGAGGGCCCAATTAGAGTTATATTTCTACTAGTTAAACTGGTCATTAATAGGGTGGTCAGAGGTTAGTTGTATATTACATACTGTACAGAGGTGTAGAGGGTTCATTACATACTATACTAGTTAAACAGGTCATTAATAGGGTAGTGGTTACATGAGGGTTAGTTATATATTCTACTAGTTAAACAGGTCATTAATAGGGTAGTCAGTAGAGTTACATGAGGGTTAGTTATATATTCTACTAGTTAAACAGGTCATTAATAGGGTAGTCAGTGGTTTATTACATGAGGGTTAGTTATATATTCTACTAGTTAAACAGGTCATTATATAGGGCCCAGTGGTTTTACATACTGAGGGTTAGAGTTATATATTCTACTAGTTAAACAGGTCATTAATAGGGTAGTCATTGGTTACATGAGGGTTAGTTATATATTTACTAGTTAAACAGGTCATTAATAGGGTAGTCAATGTAGAGTTACATGAGGGTTAGTTATATATTCTACTAGTTAAACAGGTCATTAATAGGGTAGTGGTTAGTTGTACAGGGTTAGTATATTATACTTCTACTAGTTAAACAGGGCCCAATGTAGAGTTCATTAATAGGGTAGTCAGTGGTTACATGAGGGTTAGTTATATATTCTACCCAATGAGAGTTAAACAGGTCATTAATATATTCTACTAGTTAATGTGGTCATTAATACTGTAGGGTTAGTTATATATTCTACTAGTTAAACAGGTCATTAATAGGGTAGTCAGTGGTTACATACTGTAGGGTTAGTTATATATTCTACTAGTTAAACCCAATAGGGCAGTCATTAATAGGGTAGTTAAAACAGGTCATTAATAGGCTGGTTACATGAGGGTTAGTTATATATTCTACTAGTTAAACAGGTCATTAATAGGGTAGTGGTTAGTGGTTAGTTATATATTCTACAGGGTTAGTTGGTATACATGAGGGCTACTAGTTATTCTACTAGTTAAACAGGTAATTAATAGGGTAGTCAGTGGTTACATGAGGGTTAGTTATATATTCTACTAGTTAAGAGGCCCAGGTCATTAATACTGGGGCCCAATGTAGTGGTTACAATGTAGGGCTAGTTATATATTCTACATAGTTAAAACCAATGGAGTCGTTACATACTGTACAGTGGAGTTCATTGGCATACTGTACAGAGTTAGAAATATATTCTACTAGTTAAAGGCCCAATGGTCATTAATAGGGTAGTGCCCAATGTGGTTCATTACATACTGTAGGGTTAGTTATATATTCTACTAGAGTTAAACAGGTCATTACATACTGTACAGGGTAGTCGGTTATTACATGAGGGTTAATGTAGAGTTATTCTACTGTTAAACAGGTCATTAATAGAGGTAGTGGTTACATGAGGGCCCAATGTAGAGTTATTATATTCTACTAGTTAAACTGAGTCATTAATACTGTACAGAGGCCGGTAGAGTTCATTACATACTATACAGAGGTCACGGGTAGTTAGAGTTACTTATATTCTACAGAGTTAAACAGGTCATGTAGAGTGGTTACATACTGTTACAGTTATATATTCTACAGATTAAACAGGTCATTAATAGGGTACAGTGTACAGAGGGTTAATGTAGATTCTTTATTACTAGTACAAACAGAGTCATTAAACGAGCTGTAAAACAGAGGCCCAATGAGTTATTACATACTGTCATTCAGAGTCATTAATGGGTCCCAATGTTTAGAGTTCATTACATACTGTACAGAGTGCTCCTCGATGTAGAGTCTCATTAGTCTGTACTGTACAGAGGCCCAATGTAGAGGTTATTATTCATACTTGTACAGAGGTCTCAATGTAGAGTTCAATATATACTGTCTCTACCAGTCTGATGCCTACGTAGAGTAACAAAACTGAATATTGTGTTTGGAGGAAGAGGATAGTGTGGGAGTGTGTGTGTGTGTGTTCTTTTTGTTCCAGAGCTAAGCCTATGGTTAGCATTGCACACATCATAGTCTGGTTAACTACCTTACTGTGTCATGTGTGTGTGGTGTGTGTGCTGTGTGTGTACATGAGGGCTAGTTTATGTTGCTGTATCATAGACTGGTTAACTACTGCTGTGACTGGTGTGTGTGTGTGTGTGTGTGCATGTGTGTGCGTGTATAATGTGTGGATAGGGGTAGTGTACATCAGGAAGGTGTTTTGCTACTGCTGTGATTCTACTCTGTTAAGGTGTTTTTGATAATACTGCTGTGGTACTCTGTTTGTAATGTTGGTACCAGTCCTGATAGTACACACTGACTGAGCAGGCCTGACTCTTAGTACAGCAGGCCTGACTGCTTGATGCTGACTGCTGACTCTTAGTACAGAGGCCTCCTGTGATACACAGCCTCCTTATGCTGATAGCTGCCTCCTGTGGTACAGCAGGCCTCCTTAGTACAGCAGCCTCCTCTTTAGTATAGCTCTGACTGCTGTGATGCTGACAGCAGGCCTCTGGCTATAACTGACTGCTGTGATGCTGATAGTACAGCAGGCATCCTAAAAGGCTGCCTCCAAGTACAGCAGGCCTCCTGCTAGTGTAGCTGCTTTGCTGTACAGCAGATGCCTCCTGTGGTACAGCAGGCCTCCTGTAGTACAGCAGGCATCCTTAGTACAGCAGGCCTCCTTAGTACAGCTGAGGCCTCTGACTGCTGTGACAGCAGGCCTCCTTATGTACAGCAGGCCTCCTGCTGTGATACTGACTGCCTCAGTACAGCAGGTACTGCTGTACAGTGGCCTGTGACAGCAGGCTGCTGTGGTACTGACTGCTGTGAGTACAGCAGGCTCTAGTATACTGCTGTGATGCTGACTGCTACAGGCTTCCTAGTACAGCAGGCCTCCTTAGTACAGCAGGCCTCCTTATACTGACTGCTGACTGCTGTGGTACTGACTGCTGTGAGTGACAGCAGCCTGCTTGATGTGACAGTATGCTGACCCGATAGTACAGCAGGCCTCCTTAGTACAGCAGGCCTCCTTAGATACAGCAGCCTCCTTAGTAACTGCAGGCCTCCTTAGTCCATGTATATTCCCATGTGATAAACAGCTGTGATAATACTGCTGTGTAGTCACTGCTGTGTTACATGATGCGGTTAGTTATATATTCTAACTGCTGTGAAACAGGTGCATGTGATGCAGGGTAGTAACTGCTGTGATACTGACTGCTGGGTTAGTTATATATTCTACTAGTTAAACAGGTCAGGCTAATACTGTGATAGTCTGGTTACATGAGGGTTAGACTGCTGTGATATTCCTGCTGTTATTTCTCCAGTCATGCAACTGCTGTGACTAGCTGTGATGCAGCCTGTCGGAAGCAGTCAGTGAACAGACTGCTGTGAACAGAGACTGCTGTGATACAACTGCTGTGATCAAAATCCGCTGTGACATTCTTGTTATGCTGTGGAGACCAAGTCCGTGCTGTGACTACTGACTTCAGACTGCTGTGATACTGACATGCTGTGATCTGACTGCCCGTCTGGGCATGACTGCTGTGAGTCTGTATTTGTGTGTGATGTGTGTGTGCTGTGCATCAGTGGCTGTGTCAACTGATTCTCAGTTATTATGTCTCCTAGGGAGGGACTGTGATGCTGACTAAATCTGTCCTGATCTCTACAGAGTGAACACTGCTTGATACAACCGACTGTGACTGTAGGTAGCCAAGACAGCTGTGATGCTTTCAGATGCTGTGATGCTACTGGAGGAAGACTGCTGTGATACTTAGGGAGTGCTGTGTGTGTGTGCTGACTTGGACTCCATGAGCTGGAAGCCTGATGAGTCTGGATACACACACACACACTGTGACACACACACACACACACACACTGCACTGTGACACTGACTGCTGACTGCTGTGACACACTGGGCCAGGAGCTGGGTACTGACTGCAAACCCAGATGCTGAACTGCTGTGATACTAACTGCTGACTGCTGCTGATACTGACTTCTGTGATGCTGACTGCTGTGATGCTGACTGCTGACTGCTATGATACTGACTGCTATGATGCTGACTGCTGTGATGCTGACTGCTGTGGTACTGACTGCTGAGGTACTGACTGCTGTGATGCTGACTGCTGTGATGCTGACTGCTGTGATGCTGACTGCTGTGATGCTGACTGCTGACTGCTGTGATGCTGACTGATGTGATGCTGACTGCTGACTGATGTGATGCTGACTGCTGCGATGCTGACTGCTGACTGCTGTGATGCTGACTGCTGTGATGCTGACTGCTGTGATGCTGACTGCTGTGATGCTGCTGCTGTGATGCTGACTGCTGCGTGGACTACTGCTGTGATGCTGACTGCTGTGATGCTGACTGCTGTGACTGCTGTGATGACTGACTGCTGTGATGCTGACTGCTGTGATGCTGACTGCTGTGATGCTGACTGCTGTGATGCTGACTGCAATGATGCTGATACTGTGATGGTACTGACTGCTGACTGCTGTGATACTGACTGCTGACTGCTGTGGTACTGACTGCTGACTGCTGTGATACTGACTGCTGTGGTACTGACTGCTGTGACTGACTGCTGTGATGACTGCTGTGATGCTGCTGCTGACTGCTGATGACTGCTGTGACTGCTGTGGTACTGACTGCTGTGACTGACTGATGCTGACTGCTGACTGCTGCTGTGACTGCTGTGGTACTGACTGGTAAAGTGCTGTGATACTGACTGACTGATGCTGACTGCTGTGATGCTGACTGCTGTGGTACTGACTGCTGTGATGCTGACTGCTGTGATGCTGACTGCTGTGGTACTGCTGACTGCTGTGATGCTGACTGCTGCTGACTGCTGCTGACTGCTGTGATGCTGACTGCTGACTGCTGTGATGCTGACTGCTGTGATGCTGACTGCTGTGATGCTGTGCTGGGAAGCAGCTGTGATGCCTGCTGGGGGAAGAAGGCTGATGCATCCGCTGTGATTCATGACTTCACTCCACTGGGATGCAGGAGGAATGCTGACAGACTGGCAATAGAGAGTTGTTGCTGACGGTGGCATTGATAGATGAGAGATGCTGTTGCTGACTGCTGTGAGAGACATGGAGAGAGAGAGAGACAGAGAGAGAGAGAGAGAGAGAGAGAGAGAGAGACATGGAGAGAGAGAGAGAGAGAGAGACATGGAGAGAGAGAGACGGAGAGAGAGAGAGAGAGAGAGAGAGACATGGAGAGAGAGAGAGAGAGAGAGAGAGAGATGGGAGAGAGAGAGAGACTTTGACTTTTGGTCTTTCTTTATTGAAACATTCTCAATTCATTTAAAACTCACCTCCACTCTAAAATAAAAAAATAAAATATATCCTGTACAAATCACCATACACAAAAACCTCTCCTACAACCGTATATCCAAAACATCTTCCCCAGCAATACAGACAGCCCCCCAACACACCATATCTCCTCAAACATCTCCACACATTTGATCATTTTATAGAACTCAAACTCAACCCTAAGGCGCGCAGAGACCATCCCATTAAACAGTAGTAAAGGGTCTGTTATCCCCCACCTTTGACCCTGTTCCTCCTTGTTAGCCAAATAGCTAACTATGCCTGAGCAAACAGAAAATTCAACAAAACACATTTTTCTTTCTCCTTACTCTGAATACCTGTATCCATTATAAACATCCCAACAGCAAAACCACCCCCAACCTGTCACACAGACATAACAGAGACATTAATGGCATTAACCTGGTACAGAAAGCCATGAATTACAGTTTCTTTCATTTGACAGAAAGGACACCCTGCCCACCCCGGATCAACCTCGCGCCAACCAGCTGTTAGTGGCCAGGGCTCCATGAAGAACCCTCCACTGAGGTCCCCTGACCTCTTTGGTACTGGGGTTTGTAGAGCCCTCATCTAAACCCACCATACTCTCCGCCCCCACATACCCCTGCCACTGATGTGCCTTCACTCCTGTTAGGCTTCTAATGCTCCTAACCTAACTTGTAGAGGTTGTAGAGGGCTTTACCTCCCACTCAAACTCCCCAGGCTCGGAGTGTTAAAATCTAACAAGTCCTCCAGACCCCTTGCCAGTCTCCTAGTCTCTGCCATCACCTGCAGTGGCGGGAACATTGGTGGCCCCTCTCCTTTGGCCTCCTCAAACACCCCCTTACCCGGCTCAGACAGTGCCTCCTGGACCTCCAGGAATCTCTCCAGCAGCCTAAGAGACATTATCCTGTTTGTTGCGCCAAGACCTCCGGTTTTCACCTCCTCTCCCAGCAGTCTCAGGTCACCCAGCCTTTGTAAACCCCTGCCTCTGCAGGGTACGACTGAACCGATTCAAAGGGATGAAGCTGGGCTGTGGAAGATAGGCTCCTCCCACACCCACTGCCCAGGCTCCACTCTTCTCGCGTGGGCCTAAAGGTCGCTGTAGTTTCTGTACCGCAGAGCAAAACCCGAGAGACCTGCTGTACTCTAGCCTCTAGCTTTCTCATGGTCAGCTGCCGGTCCAACCCTTAATCCGCCAGCTCTCTCATGCCACGTTGGTTCCCTCCAGCTAACATCAAGGGTACAGCAGTCTCTGCACGCCTTTAGTCGGAAAGCAGCCATCCTGCTCTCCAGTTCCACCAGGCCCTGTCCTCCTTCGTGGACGGTCATGTACAAAATCATGCCTTCAGCCAGTGATGTCC
>NC_088405.1:4830594-4868094 GCF_034236695.1 Oncorhynchus nerka
CAACAACTGAACCTGTATACCTTCAGGTTGATCCAACATATAGTGGTCAGCAGAGGGGACTCTACCCAGACTCCTACCCAACAACTGAACCTGCAAACCAGGTTGATCCAACATATAGTGGTCAGCAGAGGGAGACTCTACCCACAACTGAACCTGTAACCTTCAGGTTGATCCAACATATAGTGGTCAGCAGAGGAGACTCTACCCAACAACTGAACCTGTAAACCTTCAGGTTGATCCAGCATATAGTGGTCAGCAGAGGGAGACTCTGCCCAACAACTGAAGTGTCAGGACACAGTCACATGCGTTTCCACTGTTGTAATGACTGGTTTTACATGCAGTTCTTCACCATGTTTTATCACAGAGTTTTCATTCTTTCTAATTGACTAATAATATATATATATTTTTTTAATGCAGACCATGACAAATAATTCATAGATGGACTCTTTCATCTTTGCCCCGTAGGGCTGTCTGTGCCCGTAGGGCTGTCTGTGCCCGTAGGGTTGTCTGTGCCCGTAGGGCTGTTTATGTGCCACGTAGGGCTGTCTTTGCCCGTAGGGCTGCTCTTTGCCCGTAGGAGCTGTGTCTTTGCCCCGTAGGGCCTGTCTTTGCCCAGTAGGGCTGTTTTTGCCCCATAGGGCTGTCTTTGCCCGTAGGGCTGTTTTTGCCTCGTAGGGCTGTTTTGTACAAATACACAATAAGTCTTATTTCTCCTGAAGTCATTCGGTAGTCGGTGTACATCAGAGGATGTTATCTTGAATCTTCCCTGTACCCAGCCTCCCAGCAGCCTCTAAACACCCTAGAACATTCTCCAGGCACCACCAGCGGTGGTTCAGTTTCCCTCACTACCAGGAGATTAGTCAACTATTAGGGGTTTTTTCCTCTCTGAGCTGCCCTAGATGTGCCTGAAGGTTGGATTCCTGTGGGGAGCTTACCCTTACCCTGCCTAGGTCCTCTGCTCTCTGATTCAGAGGGGGTTAAATGGTGTTTCCCCTGGCTAGGTCCTCTCTCTCTGATTCAGGGGTTAAATGGTGTTTCTCCTGCCTAGGTCCTCTCCTCTCTGATTCAGAGGGTTAAATGGTGTTTCCCCTGGCTAGGTCCTCTCCTCTCTGATTCAGAGGGTTAAATGGTGTTTCCCCTGGCTAGGTCCTCTCCTCTCTGATTCAGAGGGGTTAAATGGTCCTGGCTAGGTCCTCTCCTCTCTGATTCAGAGGGGTTAAATGGTCCTGGCTAGGTCCTCTCCTCTCTGATTCAGAGGGGTTAAATTGTGTTTCCCCTGGCTAGGTCCTCTCCTCTCTGATTCAGAGGGTTAAATGGTGTTTCCCCTGCCTAGGTCCTCTCCTCTCTGATTCAGAGGGTTAAATGGTGTTTCCCCTGGCTAGGTCCTCTCCTCTCTGATTCAGAGGGGTTAAATGGTCCTGCCTAGGTCCTCTCCTCTCTGATTCAGAGGGTTAAATGGTGTTTCCCCTGGCTAGGTCCTCTCCTCTCTGATTCAGAGGGGTTAAATGGTCCTGGCTAGGTCCTCTCCTCTCTGATTCAGAGGGGTTAAATGGTCCTGGCTAGGTCCTCTCCTCTCTGATTCAGAGGGGTTAAATTGTGTTTCCCCTGGCTAGGTCCTCTCCTCTCTGATTCAGAGGGTTAAATGGTGTTTCCCCTGGCTAGGTCCTCTCCTCTCTGACTCAGAGGGGTTAAATGGTTCTGGCTAGGTCCTCTCCTCTCTGATTCAGAGGGTTAAATGGTGTTTCCCCTGGCTAGGTCCTCTCCTCGCTGACTCAGAGGGGTTAAATGGTCCTGGCTAGGTCCTCTCCTCTCTGATTCAGAGGGTTAAATGGTGTTTCCCCTGGCTAGGTCCTCTCCTCTCTGATTCAGAGGGTTAAATGGTCCTGGCTAGGTCCTCTCCTCTCTGATTCAGAGGGTTAAATGGTCCTGGCTAGGTCCTCTCCTCTCTGATTCAGAGGGGTTAAATGGTCCTGGCTAGGTCCTCTCCTCTCTGATTCAGAGGGGTTAAATGGTCCTGGCTAGGTCCTCTCCTCTCTGATTCAGAGGGGTTAAATGGTGTTTCTCCTGCCTAGGTCCTCTCCTCTATGATTCAGAGGGTTAAATTGTGTTTCTCCTGGCTAGGTCCTCTCCTCTCTGATTCAGAGGGGTTAAATGGTCCTGGCTAGGTCCTCTCCTCTCTGATTCAGAGGGTTAAATGGTGTTTCTCCTGGCTAGGTCCTCTCCTCTCTGATTCAGAGAGATTTAAATCAGAGGGGTTAAATGGTCCTGGCTAGGTCCTCTCCTCTCTCTGATTCAGAGGGGTTAAATGGTCCTGGCTAGGTCCTCTCCTCTCTGATTCAGGGGGTTAAATGGTCCTGGCTAGGTCCTCTCCTCTCTGATTCAGAGGGTTAAATGGTTTTCTGGCTAGGTCCTCTCCTCTCTGATTCAGAGGGTTAAATTAAATTCTGGCTAGGTCCTCTCCTCTCTGATTCAGAGGGGTTAAATGGTCCTGGCTAGGTCCTCTCCTCTCTGATTCAGAGGGTTAAATGGTGTTTCTCCTGGCTAGGTCCTCTCCTCTCTGATTCAGAGGGTTAAATGGTCCTGGCTAGGGTCCTCTCCCTCTCTGATTCAGAGGGGTTAAATGGTCCTGGCTAGGTCCTCTCCTCTCTGATTCAGAGGGGTTAAATGGTCCTGGCTAGGTCCTCTCCTCTCTGATTCAGAGGGGTTAAATGGTGTTTCTCCTGCCTAGGTCCTCTCCTCTCTGATTCAGAGGGTTAAATGGTGTTTCTCCTGGCTAGGTCCTCTCCTCTCTGATTCAGAGGGGTTAAATGGTCCTGGCTAGGTCCTCTCCTCTCTGATTCAGAGGGGTTAAATGGTCCTGGCTAGGTCCTCTCCTCTCTGATTCAGAGGATTAAATGGTGTTTCTCCTGGCTAGGTCCTCTCCTCTCTGATTCAGAGGGGTTAAATGGTCCTGGCTAGGTCCTCTCCTCTCTGATTCAGAGGGGTTAAATGGTCCTGGCTAGGTCCTCTCCTCTCTGATTCAGAGGGGTTAAATGGTGTTTCTCCTGCCAAGGTCCTCTCCTCTCTGATTCAGAGGGGTTAAATGGTCCTGGCTAGGTCCTCTCCTCTCTGATTCAGAGGGTTAAATGGTGTTTCTCCTGGCTAGGTCCTCTCCTCTCTGATTCAGAGGGGTTAAATGGTCCTGGCTAGGTCCTCTCCTCTCTGATTCAGAGGGGTTAAATGGTCCTGGCTAGGTCCTCTCCTCTCTGATTCAGAGGGGTTAAATGGTGTTTCTCCTGCCTAGGTCCTCTCCTCTCTGATTCAGAGGGGTTAAATGGTCCTGGCTAGGTCCTCTCCTCTCTGATTCAGGGGGGTTAAATGGTCCTGGCTAGGTCCTCTCCTCTCTGATTCAGAGGGTTAAATGGTTCTGGCTAGGTCCTCTCCTCTCTGATTCAGAGGGGTTAAATGGTTCTGGCTAGGTCCTCTCCTCTCTGATTCAGAGGGGTTAAATGGTACTGGCTAGGTCCTCTCCTCTCTGATTCAGAGGGTTAAATGGTGTTTCTCCTGGCTAGGTCCTCTCCTCTCTGATTCAGAGGGGTTAAATGGTCCTGGCTAGGTCCTCTCCTCTCTGATTCAGAGGGGTTAAATGGTCCTGGCTAGGTCCTCTCCTCTCTGATTCAGAGGGGTTAAATGGTGTTTCTCCTGCCTAGGTCCTCTCCTCTCTGATTCAGAGGGTTAAATGGTTCTGGCTAGGTCCTCTCCTCTCTGATTCAGAGGGGTTAAATGGTCCTGGCTAGGTCCTCTCCTCTCTGATTCAGAGGGGTTAAATGGTCCTGGCTAGGTCCTCTCCTCTCTGATTCAGAGGGTTAAATGGTGTTTCTCCTGGCTAGGTCCTCTCCTCTCTGATTCAGAGGGGTTAAATGGTCCTGGCTAGGTCCTCTCCTCTCTGATTCAGAGGGGTTAAATGGTCCTGGCTAGGTCCTCTCCTCTCTGATTCAGAGGGGTTAAATGGTGTTTCTCCTGCCTAGGTCCTCTCCTCTCTGATTCAGAGGGGTTAAATGGTCCTGGCTAGGCCCTCTCCTCTCTGATTCAGAGGGGTTAAATGGTCCTGGCTAGGTCCTCTCCTCTCTGATTCAGAGGGTTAAATGGTTCTGGCTAGGTCCTCTCCTCTCTGATTCAGAGGGGTTAAATGGTTCTGGCTAGGTCCTCTCCTCTCTGATTCAGAGGGGTTAAATGGTCCTGGCTAGGTCCTCTCCTCTCTGATTCAGAGGGTTAAATGGTGTTTCTCCTGGCTAGGTCCTCTCCTCTCTGATTCAGAGGGGTTAAATGGTGTTTCTCCTGGCTAGGTCCTCTCCTCTCTGATTCAGAGGGTTAAATGGTTCTGGCTAGGTCCTCTCCTCTCTGATTCAGAGGGGTTAAATTGTGTTTCCCCTGGCTAGGTCCTCTCCTCTCTGATTCAGAGGGGTTAAATGGTCCTGGCTAGGTCCTCTCCTCTCTGATTCAGAGGGTTAAATGGTGTTTCCCCTGGCTAGGTCCTCTCCTCTCTGATTCAGAGGGGTTAAATGGTGTTTCTCCTGGCTAGGTCCTCTCCTCTCTGATTCAGAGGGGTTAAATGGTTCTGGCTAGGTCCTCTCCTCTCTGATTCAGAGGGGTTAAATGGTCCTGGCTAGGTCCTCTCCTCTCTGATTCAGAGGGTTAAATGGTGTTTCTCCTGGCTAGGTCCTCTCCTCTCTGATTCAGAGGGGTTAAATGGTCCTGGCTAGGTCCTCTCCTCTCTGATTCAGAGGGGTTAAATGGTGTTTCCCCTGGCTAGGTCCTCTCCTCTCTGATTCAGAGGGGTTAAATGGTGTTTCCCCTGGCTAGGTCCTCACCTCTCTGATTCAGAGGGTTAAATGGTCCTGGCTAGGTCCTCTCCTCTCTGATTCAGAGGGTTAAATGGTGTTTCTCCTGGCTAGGTCCTCTCCTCTCTGATTCAGAGGGTTAAATGGTCCTGGCTAGGTCCTCTCCTCTCTGATTCAGAGGGGTTAAATGGTGTTTCCCCTGGCTAGGTCCTCTCCTCTCTGATTCAGAGGGCTTAAATGGTGTTTCTCCTGACTAGGTCCTCACCTCTCTGATTCAGAGGGTTAAATACGGTAGACACATTTCAGTTGAAGCAATTCAGTTGTACAACTGACTAGGTATCCCCCTTTCCCTTTCCTATCCCTTATACACTGAGGTTAGGTTCCCTACAGTTATCTTCCCCTAGCTAGGTCCTATACACTGAGGTTAGGTTCCCTACAGTTATCTTCCCCTGGCTAGGTCCTATACACTGATGTTAGGTTCCCTACAGTTGTCTTCCCCTAGCTAGGTCCTATACACTGAGGTTAGGTTCCCTACAGTTATCTTCCCCTGCTAGGTCCTATACACTGATGTTAGGTTCCCTACAGTTATCTTCCCCTGCTAGGTCCTATACACTGAGGTTAGGAACCCTACAGTTATCTTCCCCTAGCTAGGTCCTATACACTGAGGTTAGGTTCCCTACAGTTTGCTTCCCTTGGCTAAGGCCCCTACCGATTAGAGCAGCCGGTAGTCTACTATTGCCTGTGGTCTAGTGATGCGGTGGTCAGCATGGACAACACCTCAGAGCCACACGATTACAACCAGGTCATGCAGAACAGGAATGTTTCTGTGATTAGTTTAGAGGAGACAAATGCATGATGTTTTCCTCTTCCGTCCCAGCAACCTGCAGAGCCTTGAGTGGAGACCTGAGCAGAACGGCCCCGGCTGTAGCCCTCTGTAGCCTGGGCATAACACATGGCCTTGAATGGCGACCTGAGCAGAACGGCCCCCTGCTGCCTTAGCCCTCTGTAGCCTGGGCATAACACATGGCCTTGAGTGGAGACCTGAGCAGAACGGCCCCCTGCTGTTGTAGCCCTCTGTAGCTTAGGCATAACACATGGCCTTGAGTGGAGACCTGAGCAGAACGGCCCCCTGCTGTTGTAGCCCTCTGTAGCCTGGGTATAACACATGGCCTTGAGTGGAGACCTGAGCAGAACTGCCCCCTGCTGTTGTAGCCCTCTGTAGCCTAGGCATAACACATGGCCTTGAGTGGAGACCTGAGCAGAACGGCCCCCTGCTGCTGTAGCCCTCTGTAGCCTAGGCATAACACATGGCCTTGAGTGGAGACCTGAGCAGAACGGCCCCCTGCTGCTGTAGCCCTCTGTAGCCTCGGCATAACACATGACACATTGATCTATTTCATGTAGTTTTATACTTCGTTATTATTAACTAACTGGTTGCACAGCCTGTTTTTTTTTTAGTTGACTCAACTTTTCAGTCAAAGTGTTACCTGGACTTGCATAGTTGTCGCTGGCCCAAACTTCACTCCAACTTGGAGTGTTGGGACAGTAACCAACATGATGGTTGGAGCGTTGGGACAGTAACCAACATGATGGTTGGAGCGTTGGGACGGTAACCAACATGATGGTTGGAGCGATGGGACAGTAACCAACATGATGGTTGGAGCGTTGGGACAGTAAACAACATGATGGTTGGGACGGTAACCAACATGATGGTTGGAGCGTTGGGACAGTAACCAACATGATGGTTGGAGCGTTGGGACAGTAACCAACATGATGGTTGGAGCGTTGGGACAGTAACCAACATGATGGTTGGAGCGTTGGGACGGTAACCAACATGATGGTTGGAGCGATGGGACAGTAACCAACATGATGGTTGGAGCATTGGGACAGTAACCAACATGATGGTTGGAGCGTTGGGACGGTAACCAACATGATGGTTGGGACAGTAACCAACATGATGGTTGGAGCGTTGGGACGGTAACCAACATGATGGTTGGGACAGTAACCAACATGATGGTTGGAGCGTTGGGACAGTAACCAACATGATGGTTGGAGCGTTGGGACAGTAACCAACATGATGGTTGGGACGGTAACCAACATGATGGTTGGGACGGTAACCAACATGATGGTTGGAGCGTTGGGACAGTAACCAACATGATGGTTGGAGCGTTGGGACAGTAACCAACATGATGGTTGGAGTGTTGGGACGGTAACCAACATGATGGTTGGAGCTTTGGGACGGTAACCAACATGATGGTTGGAGCATTGGGACAATAACCAACATGATGGTTGGAGCGTTGGGACAATAACCAACATGATGGTTAGAGCGTTGGCCCGGTAACCAACATGATGGTTGGAGCGTTGGGACAGTAACCAACATGATGGTTGGGACGGTAACCAACATGATGGTTGGAGCGTTGGGACAGTAACCAACATGATGGTTGGGACGGTAACCAACATGATGGTTGGGACGGTAACCAACATGATGGTTGGAGCGTTGGGACAGTAACCAACATGATGGATGGAGCGTTGGGACAGTAACCAACATGATGGTTGGAGCGTTGGGACGGTAACCAACATGATGGTTGGAGCTTTGGGACGGTAACCAACATGATGGTTGGGCGTTGGGGACAGTAACCAACATGATGGTTGGGACAGTAACCAACATGATGGTTGGAGCGTTGGGACGGTAACCAACATGATGGTTGGAGCTTTGGGACGGTAACCAACATGATGGTTGGAGCGTTGGGACGGTAACCAACATGATGGTTGGGACAGTAACCAACATGATGGTTGGAGCGTTGGGACGGTAACCAACATGATGGTTAGAGCGTTGGGATGGTAACCAACATGATGGTTGGGACAGTAACCAACATGATGTTTGGAGCGTTGGGACGGTAACCAACATGATGGTTGGAGCGTTGGGACAGTAACCAACATGATGGTTGGAGCATTGGGACAGTAACCAACATGATGGTTGGGACAGTAACCAATATGATGGTTGGAGCGTTGGGACGGCAACCAACATGATGGTTGGGACGGTAACCAACATGATGGTTGGAGCGTTGGGACAGTAACCAACATGATGGTTGGAGCGTTGGGACGGTAACCAACATGATGGTTGGAGCGTTGGGACGGTAACCAACATGATGGTTGGAGCGTTGGGACGGTAACCAACATGATGGTTGGAGCGTTGGGACGGTAACCAACATGATGGTTGGGACAGTAACCAACATGATGGTTGGAGTGTTGGGACGGTAACCAACATGATGGTTAGAGCGTTGGGATGGTAACCAACATGATGGTTGGGACAGTAACCAACATGATGTTTGGAGCGTTGGGACGGTAACCAACATGATGGTTGGAGCGTTGGGACAGTAACCAACATGATGGTTGGAGCATTGGGATAGTAACCAACATGATGGTTGGGACAGTAACCAATATGATGGTTGGAGCGTTGGGACGGCAACCAACATGATGGTTGGGACGGTAACCAACATGATGGTTGGAGCGTTGGGACAGTAACCAACATGATGGTTGGAGCGTTGGGACAGTAACCAACATGATGGTTGGGACAGTAACCAACATGATGGTTGGAGCGTTGGGACAGTAACCAACATGATGGTTGGGGCGGTAACCAACATGATGGTTGGGACAGTAATCAACATGATGGTTGGAGCGTTGGGACGGTAACCAACATGATGGTTGGGACAGTAACCAACATGATGGTTGGAGCGTTGGGACAGTAACCAACATGATGGTTGGAGCGTTGGGACAGTAACCAACATGATGGTTGGAGCGTTGGGACAGTAACCAACAGGATGGTTGGGACGGTAACCAACATGATGGTTGGAGCGTTGGGACAGTAACCAACATGATGGTTGGGACGGTAACCAACATGATGGTTGGAGTGTTGGGACAGTAACCAACATGATGGTTGGAGCGTTGGGACAGTAACCAACATGATGGTTGGAGCGTTGGGACGGTAACCAACATGATGGTTGGAGCTTTGGGACGGTAACCAACATGATGGTTGGAGCATTGGGACAATAACCAACATGATGGTTGGAGCGTTGGTACAATAACCAACATGATGGTTAGAGCGTTGGCCCGGTAACCAACATGATGGTTGGAGCGTTGGGACAGTAACCAACATGATGGTTGGAGCGTTGGGACGGTAACCAACATGATGGTTGGAGCGTTGGGACGGTAACCAACATGATGGTTGGAGCGTTGGGACGGTAACCAACATGATGGTTGGAGCGTTGGGACGGTAACCAACATGATGGTTGGAGCGATGGCCCGGTAACCAAAGGTTGCTGGATATAATCCCGAGCTGGCAAGGTACAAAAACTGTCGTTCTGCCCCTGAGCAAGGGACAGTTAACCCACTGTACCCTTGGAGCACGGCAGTTAACCCACTGTTCCCCTGAACAAGGCAGTTAACCCACTGTTGGTTGAACAAGGTAGTTACCCAACTGTTCCCTGAACAAGGCAGTTAACCCACTGTTCCCTGAACAAGGCAGTCAACCCACTGTTTTCCTGAACAAGGCAGTCAACCCACTGTTCCCCTGAACAAGGGAGTTAACCCACTGTTCCCCTGAGCAAGGCAGTTAACCCACTGTTCCCCTGAGCAAGGTAGTTAACCAACTGTTCCCTGAACAGGCAGTTAACCCACTGTTCCTAGACCAGTTAACCCACTGTTCCCCTGAGCAAAGCAGTTAACCCACTGTTCCCTGAGCAAGGCCGTTAACCCACTGTTCCCCTGAACAAGGCAGTTAACCCACTGTTCCCCTGAGCACGGCAGTTAACCCACTGTTCCCCTGAACAGGCAGTTAACCCACTGTTCCCCTGAGCAGGGCAATTAACCCACTGTTCCTAGGCCATCATTGAAAATAAGAATTTGTTCTTAACTGACTTGCCTAGTTAAATAATGGTAAAATAAAAACTAGTTATCCACCCTTTCCCCAATGATTACAATGTTGGTTCATTTATATAGCGCTCTAACCACCATGATGGTGGAAATAGTTCCACAGCCCTTTTTTAAGTCACGATGCACAAATAATCCTTTCTAGTTGAATGAACCTATGAGAGAAATTGAGGAAACGCATCATTTTAAGTTGACAGAATGTATTTATTATTCAACATGTTCTCACCTGGGATTTGAACTCACAACCTGTTGGTTCAGGGATTCTGATCTTCCTCCTATGAACTCACAACCTGTTGGTTCAGGCATTCTGATCTTCCTCCTATGGAACAACCTGATGGTTAACATTGGGACTTCCAACTATGATGGTCAAACCTGTTGGTTAAGGCATTCTGATCTTATGAACTCACAACCTGTTGGTTCAGGCATTCTGATCTTCCTCCTATGACCTCACAACCTGTTGGTTGAGCAGGCATTCTGATCTTCCTCCTATGAACTCACAACCTGTTGGTTCAGGCATTCTGATCTTCCTCCTATGAACTCACAACCTGTTGGTTCAGGCATTCTGATCTTCCTCCTATGAAGGGATCTGATCTTCCTCCTATGGACAACCTGTTGGTTCAGGCATTCTGATCTTCCTCCTATGAACTCACAACCTGTTGGTTCAGGCATTCTGATCTTCCTCCTATGGACTCACAACCTGTTGGTTCAGGCATTCTGATCTTCCTCCTATGAACCCACAACCTGTTGGTTCAGGCATTCTGATCTTCCTCCTATGAACTCACCCTGTTGGTTCAGGGATTCTGATCTTCAACTTAACTCACAACCTGTTGGTTCAGGCATTCTGATCTTCCTCCTGAACTCACAACCTGTTGGTTCAGGCATTCTGATCTGATCTGATCTTCCTCCTATGAACTCACAACCTGTTGGTTCAGGCATTCTGATCTTCCTCCTATGAACTCACAACCTGTTGGTTCAGGCATTCTGATCTTCCTCCTATGAACTCACAACCTGTTGGTTCAGGCATTCTGATCTTCCTCCTATGAACTCACAACCTGTTGGTTCAGGCATTCTGATCTTCCTCCTATTAAATCACAACCTGTTGGTTCAGGCATTCTGATCTTCCTCCTATGAACTCACAACCTGTTGGTTCATTTATATAGCAGGCATTCTGATCTTCCTCCTATGAACTCACAACCTGTTGGTTCAGGCATTCTGATCTTCCTCCTATGAACTCACAACCTGTTGGTTCAGGCATTCTGATCTTCCTCCTATGAACTCACAACCTGTTGGTTCAGGCATTCTGATCTTCCTCCTATGAACTCACAACCTGTTGGTTCAGGCATTCTGATCTTCCTCCTATGACCTCACAACCTGTTGGTTCAGGCATTCTGATCTTCCTCCTATGAACTCACAACCTGTTGGTTCAGGCATTCTTCTTCTCCTATGACCTCACAACCTGTTGGTTCAGGCATTCTGATCTTCCTCCTATGGACTCACAACCTGTTGGTTCAGGCATTCTGATCTTCCTCCTATGACCTCACAACCTGTTGGTTCAGGCATTCTGATCTTCCTCCTATGAACTCACAACCTGTTGGTTCAGGCATTCTGATCTTCCTCCTATGAACTCACAACCTGTTGGTTCAGGCATTCTGATCTTCCTCCTATGAACTCACAACCTGTTGGTTCAGGCATTCTGATCTTCCTCCTATGAACTCACAACCTGTTGGTTCAGGCATTCTGATCTTCCTCCTATGAACTCACAACCTGTTGGTTCAGGCATTCTGATCTTCCTCCTATGAACTCACAACCTGTTGGTTCAGGCATTCTGATCTTCCTCCTATGAACTCACAACCTGTTGGTTCAGGGATTCTGATCTTCCTCCTATGACCTCACAACCTGTTGGTTCAGGCATTCTGATCTTCCTCCTATGACCTCACAACCTGTTGGTTCAGGCATTCTGATCTTCCTCCTATGAACTCACAACCTGTTGGTTCAGGCATTCTGATCTTCCTCCTATGAACTCACAACCTGTTGGTTCAGGCATTCTGATCTTCCTCCTTCCTCCTATGAACTCACATCCTGTTGGTTCAGGCATTCTGATCTTCCTCCTATGACCTCACAACCTGTTGGTTCAGGCATTCTGATCTTCCTCCTATGAACTCACAACCTGTTGGTTCAGGCATTCTGATCTTCCTCCTATGACCTCACAACCTGTTGGTTCAGGCATTCTGATCTTCCTCCTATGAACTCACAACCTGTTGGTTCAGGCATTCTGATCTTCCTCCTATGAACTCACAACCTGTTGGTTCAGGCATTCTGATCTTCCTCCTATGAACTCACAACCTGTTGGTTCAGGCATTCTGATCTTCCTCCTATGAACTCACAACCTGTTGGTTCAGGCATTCTGATCTTCCTTATATGAACTCACAACCTGTTGGTTCAGGCATTCTGATCTTCCTCCTATGAACTCACAACCTGTTGGTTCAGGCATTCTGATCTTCCTCCTATGAACTCACAACCTGTTGGTTCAGGCATTCTGATCTTCCTCCTATGAACTCACAACCTGTTGGTTCAGGCATTCTGATCTTCCTCCTATGAACTCACAACCTGTTGGTTCAGGCATTCTGATCTTCCTCCTATGAACTCACAACCTGTTGGTTCAGGCATTCTGATCTTCCTCCTATGCCACCACAGTAATTAGTAGAAACAACTAGAATTTATTTTATATATTTTATTTTTTATTTTTTATATATATATATTATATATATTTATATATACAACATCGTGTAATTTAGAGGATGTAAATACCTGATAATGGTGTGATGTTTCTGACTACCTACAGTATATATATATATATATATATATATTTATACAACATTGTGTAATTTAGAGGACGTAAATACCTGATAATGGTGTGATGTTTCTGACTACCTACAGTATATATATATATATATATACAACATTGTGTAATTTAGAGGACCTAAATACCTGATAATGGTGTGATGTTTCTGACTACCTACAGTATATATATATATATATATATATATATATATATATATATATATATATATATATATACAACATCGTGTAATTTAGAGGATGTAAATACCTGATAATGGTGTGATGTTTCTGACTACCTACAGTATATATATATATATAGACAACATTGTGTAATTTAGAGGACGTAAATACCTGATAATGGTGTGATGTTTCTGACTACCTACAGTCCAGAAACCTGCAGAGGATTTACAGCTCTTGCAGGAAAGAGTCTAAGGAGAAAAACTGACGGAACTGATGCAAATCAAATTGTAATTGTATTTCAAATAAAATGGTATTGTATTTCAAATCAAATTGTATTATGCCAAATACATCAGATGTAGACCTTACAGTGAAATGCTTACTTACAAGCCCTTTACCCACAATGCAGTTTTGAGAAAAATACCTATATAGAAAAATAATAATAAATGAAAGTAACAAATAATGAAAGAGCAGCAGTAACATAACAACAGCGAGGTTTTATACAGAGGGGGTTACGGATACAGAGTCAATGTGCGGGGGAACCGGTTAGTCGAGGTAATATGTACATGTAGGTAGAGTTATTAAAGGGACTATGTATAGATAATAAACAAACAGTAGCGTGGGTCTACTTATAACTCAACATCTATATGGCACATTTGAAGCCAAGTATGATCCGTGTAGATAGTATGCTACCGTTTATTATCGTAACCGTTTATGACGTGGGATCAAAACAATGGGGGGGTCTATTACCGACCATTTATGTAGGCTAATTCACCCAGTCCTAGTCTAAGAGGCCATCCAATTGAAAGTCCTAGATTAGGGTCCCTCTTGACACCTAATTCAGTTGTAAAATACTATTGACGTGAGCCCGGTCAGGGTGTGTACACATTGTTAAACGGAGACTGCTCTAGTGACGGTTGAAAAGTAATCGTATATATCTAGTCAGTTTCTGTCTCTGTCGAAAGAGACCGGAGGATGGCAGCATTTGAAAACAACACGAAACAAACCCATGGACAACTTGTAGAAAACTTTATTTTTATTTTTAATTGCAGCCAAAATCCTACTTTGCACAAATAAACTGTTACAATGTACATTTTTGGAATGAAAAAAAAACCCACTCTTTATTCGTATGGAACATTTTGGACGTTAGAGTATAGCCTGCACTACAGCGCTCACAATAACTCGCCAAAGAACTAAATAGCCTATTGCGATATTTACACCAAAAATGTGATTTTGAACTCTGTAACGTTTTAGCACTAAATTACACAATGTTGTATTTTATTTTACTACATAAGTAATTATAATGTAACATTAAACTAATAAAATGTGGAATATTTTTCTTCAGTTGACAAACAGATCGTATATATATTGTAGGCTGGTCATTTTACTCGTGTGCTTTGGTCAATCAAAATGTATCTTAAATAATGGACCATGCTATTGTAAATGATCATTGAAGCTCCTCTGATGGCGATCATTGTTTTTTTTTTTAGGGCAAATATTGATTGTCCATTGATGTCTGAAAGTTTCTACAAAATGTTTCTGTGATTTTGATGAAATGCGTTGAAACAAAGTCTGTTGCTCTGAAATAGACCTACCGGTAGATTTTTCTAACCTAAAAAAGAAAAGAAATTGTGATCGATAATTATTTAATATAAAACATTTCCCAAATAGAATGCATTTTTTCCCCCTCAATTTAAATGCAACGTATTAAACTCTTAAATCATTCTGTCTATTGCGGCCTATATAGGCCTAGTCTACATTTCATAGTTTACCCCCCCCAAAAAAAAGTGAATAAGCATGTTTGGACAAAGTAATTTTTATTACACATTTTAATAACCCACCCAATAAATACATTACTAAAATGAAATGACAGGAGCAGTGTCCAGCGACGTGGGGAAATCACATTACCTCCAGCGACGCGGGAAACCATCACATTACCGGGTGTTGTGTTGCTCTGTCACACTTGTAACACATAAGCCATGTTTATTGTCAACTAATCCGTCCCAGAGATCGTGTGGTCTAAACACATAGCCTATAGTACATTGTATATTTGTATGTTTTAAGAGGCTAACTTGGTTTATGTTTTACTTTGTCACACATTGGGACGCCAGGAGTGTTTGTTAACTACCATAAAATAATCCCGTTGTTTTATCCCTACCCTCTTAGAGGGAAACGGCTCATGTTGCTCGCGTCATATAGAACACCCCTAAAGGTTCTATAGAGAATAAACCCCTTTTTGTAGGGTTCTTTGATCAGAACCGCAGTATGGTTAGATGTTCTTCTTCGCTGAACCAAAATGTTGGTTCTATGCCGAACCGTTTGTTCTCAGTATGTATCCTACTGTTCACCAAAACGCAAAGGCTACTTCATAAACTGGCAATTTATATATATATATATAATATATAACATATTTATTTCAATTACATTTTGTATATGGGAATTATGAAGGTATATTCATAAAACTATTATTTAAGATATATATTGGTAAAAGTGTCCTGTGCGTAAAAGTGGAAATATGATTGGCCAACTGTAAAACAGTTTTTATTGGAAAACTTGTAGCCTAAATGCCTATTTTTATTGCGTATGCTTATTAGGCTATACATGCGCGGTAAATTGCTCAGCCTATCTTGCTCCAGGTTAACTCCTAAAACGGCATTAATGAGTGGGCCAGTATCTCTCACCAGTATCTCTCCCATTGATGCACAGATTCAGTTAAGACAATTCGACTGAAGCGTGACAGAGAAGAGGGAGTCACCCTCGAGACAGTTCCTTTCACAGGGGTTTTACCTGTCGACGCTCCAGGCGGAACGCTTAAATACGCCTCCTCCCTTGGGTCTAGCCTTCAGTCCTCCGGGAGAGACTGACCGAAACAGACACTTTGGGAAAGGAACCGCATGTTGTTGATGATAGAAAAAGATACCAGGATTCGTACTCAAATAGAACGGATTATGAACGCTTTTGGACAGCAGCCATCCAACGCGCAGACTAGCCCCATTCAGCACCACAGCGCACAGGAGCTCCTGGATATGGCCGTGTACTGCGATAACTTCGGCAGCATGTACCAGCACCAGCAAAACCTCCATCATGGTCACCACCCGCAGAGGCCGCCGGCGCATCCTCCAAGCTACGGCCTCGGTGAGTACACCTCGCCAACCACCAACCCGTACCTGTGGCTAAACGGACCGAGCATCGACTCGTCTCCATACCTGACGGGATTGAATGGAGCATCGTACATACAGTCTGGATACGGAGCGAACCAGCGGCAGTTCCTGCCCCTCCTACGGGGTTTGGTGGAGCTGACCTCGGATGGCTGTCGATCTCCAGCCAGCAGGAGCTCTTCAAGATGGTTCGACCTCCTTACTCTTACTCAGCGCTCATAGCCATGGCTATCCAGGGCGCCGGGGACAAGAGGTTGACGCTGAGTCACATCTATCAGTATGTGGCAGAGAATTTTCCGTTTTATAAGAAGAGCAAAGCAGGCTGGCAGAACTCAATCAGACACAACCTGTCACTAAATGACTGTTTTAAGAAAGTTGCCCGGGATGACGATGATCCTGGTAAGTTACAATACCTGTTGTATTTATTTCATTTATTTATTTATACCTGTTGTACTTGTAATTAACTCGTCATTATTTACACTTATTAAATGTGTCATTTTGGAATGTCATACCTTTGCCATTTGATTTTGGTAAGACGTGTCTGACAGAAGACTAGAACAGTCATGACCTTTGATATCTCGAACTACAGAACTACATTGTCTGTTGTGTCCTGTCTTCATGTCTTCATAGGAAAGGGGAATTACTGGACATTGGACCCAAACTGTGAGAAAATGTTCGATAACGGCAACTTCCGAAGAAAGAGAAAGAGACGAGCTGACTTGAACGGAGGAGACACCAACAACACTGTTCTTCCGGTGAAATCGGAAGACACTGCCGCCCTGAAGCTCTCCGACACGGCCAGCATCATGAGTTCATCCCCTCTCAGCCTCCAGAACTCCCCTGGTTCCTCCGAGCCCAAATCATCTCCGTCCCCGTCTGTGGAACACAGTCCCTGTTACAACAACTTTGTCTCCACTATGAACACGATGCTGGCGGGGAGTAACAACGGCTCTACCCGGGAGGGGGGCAGGGGGGACTTTGGTTCAGGAGGACATGTTATGGGGGATTTGTCGCCTCATCAGACCCGAGAGAACATGCCCGGACTTGGTTCATACTCGCCCTCTCAAATCACGCCATTGAACACTGATACCACTCACCTCTCCACAGCTAATAGAATGAACTACTACACATCAGCACAGAACAATCACAGTGGAGGCCTGGGCCTCACCAACTCTCTCCCAAACCACTTCAGTGTTAATCATTTGATATACAGCCGCGAAGGAACCGAGGTGTAAGGCAGTAGGCTATAAGCCTTGTCCTAATTATGTCAGATATATGTAGATAATATAATGCAACTCGTTGGCATTCTCGTATGAAGTACTCAGTGAGTACATCAATAACCATGATTATTATTCATGTTACGCATTCCACAATAAGAACGTGTTATAAGCAACGTCTTAAATATACTTTCTCGTGATTGAATGTGAATTCAAAGTGGGTCGAAACTACTACGTTCGACTTAGCATTTTTAAGAGCATAATTAAGACCAACTTTGTTGTTTTTATGCCCAACTGGAGCCCTGGAATGGGTGTTGCCTCGGAATAAACATGTATCTGTACTCTTTTCCTTTCACCTTATTTCTATTGGCCTTGTGTAACTGCGTGGATGACGTCACAGTGCCTTTCAGAAGAGCTTGTATTTTTTTTTTTTTAAATAGAACACTATTACTACTGCTACTGCAGACATGTGTTTTGTTATGTAGCCTAAATTAGTAGCCCTCTTTGGAGACCACTTTGTGTACTTTTATTTTAGAAGGAATTGTGTGTGTGTATATTTTATTTAAGCCTATTGTCAAACGTTTGGAATAAATGTAATATCTGAAATGATTGATTGTGTCATATTTTCTAGCGGACTTGTTTGTCAAAGTGAAGACGTCTCAGATTTATCCGCTATAATACTCAAGTTTGCAATAAACCAGCGCTCTATTTCATTTTTTTTATCACGCACGATTCCATTTTACTTATAAAAACTAAAATCTTGAAATGATTAACGTGTAAATCTTAACTTATGGCTCCCAATTCTAATACATGATTATTTTTAGGTTACTTTTACATAACATTGTAAGTTTACGTTGAAAACACTAATGCGCCTGTGGGATTTGATAGGCTACAGCTGTTAATGGTGTGGGAGAACATGTTCACTGACTCTTTACAATACCAAACAGTATTTATAATGGGACTGACAATTATTTACCAGAAGTATTTCAGGTTTAATCGAGGTTGGAATTAATCCTACACCCCGCCGTGTACTCTCCCCTCCCTCCCTCCATTCCATTCATAAACTTTCCAGACAATCAGCCACAATCAGATATTCCATCTCAGACTCGCGAATACAGTTCCAGTAGGCTGCCATACAGTTGGTAAATTGATCAATGATATTTCATATTGAATGTAAGAAGAAATTAACGTCCATTCACGTAACAGGCTACAACAATGAAGGCCTCACCTTTTGCTGAAGTTTCCTCTGTGATCATTAGCTCATGTCTCCTCAACTGTATGAAAACAGTAGGTGAGACTGAGACATTTTCCAGCTTGTCACTTTGAATAAACCCAATTTACGCTGAGATTCAAGACACATTTCTGCCCAGTTCAGAAGTTCAGCTACTGGTCTTATTTAAACGGTGTGTATGGATAGATGGACACTTGTGGAATTGAATAGTTCACACCTGTTTTCAGTTTATTCAGCCGGGGGGAAAGTTTCGTCACTCACAGCATAAAACGCGGAGTGATTTTTTTTTTAAACATCGTGTGAGAAATAAGAATGATAGATAGTTCGATGTTTTTCTTATGAGTTGTGAATCAACCTGGACGCGTTTCCACTGAGCGATTCATGTCAGCGCAAAATAGCATGTAACACCCATTGTTTGGTCATGTGCAGTTGTCCTGCTATTATGGGACAAAAACAAGATAAATACTGTCCCTGCTTTGCTGTAGTGGGCAATAATAACCAGAGAGAGAGAGCTTTCCCATGAAAAATGTTCAAGCCATTAAACGGCTATCTTACTCATGTCCGTATTTTGAAACAATTTACGGTTACGCACGAAATCAAAGGAAGTAAATTAAAGAGAACACCTCTTAATTGGTGGATAATTCAGTGCGCTCTGGCGCTCTGTTGTCTCGACTAAAGCTAAATTGACAAGAGGTTCGTGCCCGTAGCTGTGACACAATGGGCCCTGGCAATACCAAGGGATCCCCTCCTGCGCTCGGATGAAAACATTCGGTGACCCCAGATCTGGGAACGTATTATATCACTCAGACCACATCTCCCTCCTGTTGTCCATGAAGCATGGGCTTCCTATCTAACAAAGAGTATTTTTGTAAAACTCAAACGGGTTCTCACAGCGACAAGTTTTCAATTGAAAATCCTGTCTTTCACCAATGTTGTAATGTAGGCCTACCAGTAAATAGAACATAGATGTCCTGTGTAATTACAACGTTATACATAACCCTGTAAAATAGCTAGAAAACTATAAACATGCAACAATTAATTGAAATAGTGATAAACTCATTGTAGGACCTATTTTATGTATGTGTCTATTGGTAGGCCTATGCTCTGCCATTAAAACTCCCTGACCACCCACTGGCACCATGTTCTATTCACACTTTAAGTCCAGGTTTGACTTGACACATTCAGGAGTAAATACACAAACAAATGAACATGACAATAAGTCAATTATTCCTCTAAACCAGACAGATCTGCCCTTCTCGGGGACCAGTGTTATGAGGGCCGACATGTCAGCTAAAATACATATTCTTGGCTACTCTAGAAAATATCATATATATTTTTTTCAAATTCTCATCATTTATAAAAAAATAAAATAAAAATGATTACAAAGATGTCCCACAATCGTGCAAATACAGATGGCATTTCACACTCCCATTCATAACATGTGCCCCTGCTACACTTCCATGAAGTGGTGGTCGGTAGTTTTCCATCTAGTCAATTATCAGAGATCTACCGTCTCCATCTCACGTCTCCGTCCTGATACGCTCCACTACCCTCTGCCCGAGGGGAATTTCACCTGGCCGGGTCCTCATTGAATATCAGTCACCTGGCAACCTGGTGGTTCTCCCATACCTGATGCCTTCTTCAGGGCCCCCGACCTGGCCTCCATACCCCCAGGGCTAGGGATCGGCCCAGGCCATGGTGGGAGCGTCTCAGGTAGGGTGGCCCCAATCTCGATAGCCCAACCCTGGTCCCCATAGAAGCCCCAAGCCCAGAGTCCTCAAACCCAACCCTGGTCTCCATAGAAGCCCCAAGCCCAGAGTCCTCAAACCCAACCCTGGTCCCATAGAAGCCCCAAACCGAACCCTGGTCCCCATAGAAGCCCCAAACCCAACCCTGGTCCCCATAGAAGCCCCAAACCCAACCCTGGTCCCCATAGAAGCCCCAACCCCAACCCTGGTCCCCATAGAAGCCCCAAACACAACCCTGGTCCCCATAGAAGCCCCAAACACAACCCTGGTCCCCATAGAAGCCCCAAACCCGGCCCTGGTCCCCATAGAAGCCCCAAGCCAAACCCCGGTCCCCATAGAAGCCCCAAACCCGGCCCTGGTCCCCATATAAGCCCCAAACCCGGCCCTGGTCCCCATAGAAGCCCCAAGCCCAGTGGGCTAATATAAAACCATAATGAGGGGTTTCAGGATCAACTGCGTCACCTTCAAAAGGCAGGGAGCCTCATAATTGGATGGTGGTGTTTGACCCAGGTTTGGGACGGGATTATTTTAAATCTTTAATCCCGTCAATTTCTCCTCTAGATGGACAGGACAGGAAGTATCCGTTTTTTTAAGCTGGTCATGTGATATGGCAGAAGGTCCAGAAACCAGGCTGTGTGTGTGTGGCTGGGGAATGTTTGTCAGCAGGGTCAGGGAAGCGTTACTTCCTCAAACATGAGGTCTTTAGAGAGAACCAGAGATCAGCTGTCCTTTCCTCGGCCCTGATATAAGGTTATCAGGTTGGGTTGGAGGGGAAAGAAGTGGACAACAATGTATTTGGTCAAAATACTACAGAAAAACATTATAGACCTGCTACCAGGTAAACTACTGATAAAACATTATAGACCTGGTACCAGGTAAACTACTGATATAACATTATAGACCTGGTACTGATATAACATTATAGACCTGGTACTGATAAAACATTATAGACCTGGTACCAGGTAAACTACTGATATAACATTATAGACCTGGTACCAGGTAAACTACTGATATAACATTATAGACCTGGTACTGATATAACATTATAGACCTGGTACTGATAAAACATTATAGACCTGGTACTGATATAACATTATATACCTGGTACTGATGTAACATTATAGACCTGCTACCAGGTAAACTACTGATATAACATTATAGACCTGGTACCAGGTAAACTACTGATGTAACATTATAGACCTGGTACCAGGTAAACTACTGATATAACATTATAGACCTGGTACTGATATAACATTATAGACCTGGTACCAGGTAAACTACTGATGTAACATTATAGACCTGGTACCAGGTAAACTACTGATATAACATTATAGACCTGGTACTGATATAACATTATAGACCTGGTACCAAGGAAACTACTGATATAACATTATAGACCTGGTACTGATATAACATTATAGACCTGGTACCAGGTACTGATATAACATTATAGACCTGGTATGATATAACATTATAGACCTGGTACTGCTATAACATTATAGACCTGCTACCAGGTAAACGACTGATATAACATTATAGACCTGGTACTGATATAACATTATAGACCTGGTACTGATATAACATTATAGACCTGGTACTGATATAACATTATAGACCTGGTACTGATATAACATTATAGACCTGCTACCAGGTAAACTACTGATATAACATTATAGACCTGGTACTGATAAAACATTATAGACCTGGTAACATTATAGACCTGGTGATGTAACATTATAGACCTGGTACTGATAAAACATTATAGACCTGTAATATAACATTATAGACCTGGTACTGATAACATTAAAACATTATAGACCTGGTACCAGGTAAACTACTGATAAAACATTATAGACCTGGTACTGATAAAACATTATAGACCTGGTACTGATATAACATTATAGACCTGGTACTGATATAACATTATAGACCTGGTACTGATATAACATTATAGACCTGGTACTGATATAACATTATAGACCTGTACCAGGTAAACTACTGATATAACATTATAGACCTGGTACTGATATAACATTATAGACCTGGTACCAAGGAAACTACTGATACATTATAGACCTGGTACTGATATAACATTATAGACCTGGTACTGATATAACATTATAGACCTGGTACTGATATAACATTATAGACCTGGTACTGATATAACATTATAGACCTGGTACTGATATAACATTATAGACCTGCTACCAGGTAAACTACTGATATAACATTATAGACCTGGTACTGATATAACATTATAGACCTGGTACTGATATAACATTATAGACCTGGTACTGATATAACATTATAGACCTGGTACTGATATAACATTATAGACCTGGTACGGATAAACATTATAGACCTGCTACCAGGTAAACTACTGATATAACACCTGGTACTGATATAACCTGGTACCAGGTAAACTACTGATATAACATTATAGACCTGGTACTGATATAACATTATAGACCTGGTACTGATAAACATTATAGACCTGGTACTGATATAACATTATAGACCTGGTACTGATATAACATTAAACCTGGTACTGATATTGACTATAGACCTGGTACTGATATAACATTATAGACCTGGTACTGACCTGGTACTAAACTACTGATATAACATTATAGACCTGGTACTGATATAACATTATAGACCTGGTACTGATATAACATTATAGACCTGGTACTGATATAACATTATAGACCTGCTACCAGGTAAACTACTGATATAACATTATAGACCTGGTACTGATAAACATTATAGACCTGGTACTGATAAACATTATAGACCTGGTACTGATATAACATTATAGACCTGGTACTGATATAACATTATAGACCTGGTACTGATATAACATTATAGACCTGGTACTGATATAACATTATAGACCTGGTACTGATATAACATTATAGACCTGGTACTGATATACATTATAGACCTGGTACCAGGTAAACTACTGATATAACATGATATAACATTATAGACCTGGTACTGATAAAACATTATAGACCTGGTACTGATATAACATTATAGACCTGGTACTGATATAACATTATAGACCTGGTACTGATATAACATTATAGACCTGGTACTGATATAACATTATAGACCTGGTACTGATGTAACATTATAGACCTGCTACCAGGTACTACTGATATAACATTATAGACCTGGTACTGATATAACATTATAGACCTGGTACTGATATAACATTATAGACCTGGTACTGATATAACATTATAGACCTGGTACTGATATAACATTATAGACCTGGGTAAACTGATATAACATTATAGACCTGGTACTGATATAACATTATATATAACATTATAGACCTGCTACTGATATAACATTATAGTAAACATTATAGACCTGATATAACATTATAGACCTGGTACTATATAACATTATAGACCTATAACATTATAGACCTGGTACTGATATAACATTATAGACCTGGTACTGATATAACATTATAGACCTGGTACCAGGTAAACTACTGATATAACATTATAGACCTGGTACTGATATAACATTATAGACCTGGTACTGATATAACATTATAGACCTGGTACTGATATAACATTATAGACCTGGTACTGATAAACATTATAGACCTGGTACTGATGTAACATTATAGACCTGTACCAGGTAAACTACTGATATAACATTATAGACCTGGTACTGATATAACATTATAGACCTGGTACTGATATAACATTATAGACCTGGTACTGATATAACATTATAGACCTGGTACCAGGTATAACATTATAGACCTGGTACTGATATAACATTATAGACCTGGTACTGATAAAACATTATAGACCTGGTACTGATATAACATTATAGACCTGGTACTGATATAACATTATAGACCTGGTACTGATATAACATTATAGACCTGGTACATTATAGACCTGATATAACATTATAGACCTGGTACCAAGGAAACTACTGATAAAACATTATAGACCTGGTACTGATATAACATTATAGACCTGGTACTGATATAACATTATAGACCTGGTACTGATATAACATTATAGACCTGGTAATATAACATTATAGACCTGGTACCTGATATAACATTATAGACCTGGTACCAGGTAAACTACTGATATAACATTATAGACCTGGTACTGATATAACATTATAGACCTGGTACTGATGTAACATTATAGACCTGGTACTGATATAACATTATAGACCTGGTACTGATATAATGGTAGACCTGCTAATTATAAAACTACTGATATAACATTATAGACCTGGTACTGATATACCATTATAGACCTGGTACCAGGTTATAACATTATAGACCTGCTACTGATATAACATTATAGACCTGGTACTGATAAACATTATAGACCTGCTACCAGGTAAACTACTGATAAAACATTATAGACCTGGTACTGATATAACATTATAGACCTGGTACTGATATAACATTATAGACCTGGTACTGATATAACATTATAGACCTGGTACTGATATAACATTATAGACCTGGTACTGATATAACATTATAGACCTGGTACCAGGTAAACTACTGATATAACATTATAGACCTGGTACTGATATAACATTATAGACCTGGTACTGATATAACATTATAGACCTGGTACTGATATAACATTATAGACCTGTACTGATGTAACATTATAGACCTGACTCTATAGACCTGCTAGGTAAACTACTGATATAACATTATAGACCTGGTACTGATATAACATTATAGACCTTACTGATAAACATTATAGACCTGGTACTGATATAACATTATAGACCTGGTACTGATATAACATTATAGACCTGGTACTAAACATTATAGACCTGCTGCCAGGTAAACTACTTATAACATGACCTGGTAGATATAACATTATAGACCTGCTACCAGGTAAACTACTGATATAACATTATAGACCTGGTACTGATATAACATTATAGACCTGGTACTGATATAACATTATAGACCTGGTAATATAACATTATAGACCTGGTACTGATATAACATTATAGACCTGGTACCTTTAGACTGGTACCAGAGATATCAGTCTGATATAACATTATAGACCTATGAGCCTGGTACTGATATAACATTATAGACCTGGTACTGATATAACATTATAGACCTGGTACTGATATAACATTATAGACCTTTCTGATATAACATTATAGAGAAAGTCAGATATAACATTATAGACCTGCTACTGATATAACATTATAGACCTGACCTGGTACTGATATAACATTATAGACCTGGTACCAGGTAAACTACTGATATAACATTATAGACCTGGTACTGATATAACATTATAGACCTGCTAGGTAAACTACTGATATAACAACCTGGTACTGATATAACAGACCTCAGCCTGGTACTGATATAACATTATAGACCTGCCTGATATCTGACCTGCTACCAAGAAACTGCTGATAAACATTATAGACAGGTCTACTGATATAACCCTGCGACCTGGTACTGATATAACATTATAGAGATTATAGACCTGGTACTGATATAACATCCTGGTTGATAAACATTATAGACCTGGTACTGAGAATCCTGGTAGATATAACATTATAGACCTGGTACTGATATAACATTATAGACCTGGTACCAGGTAAACTACTGATATAACATTATAGACCTGGTTGATATAACATTATAGACTGATGTAACATTATAGACCTGCTACCAGGTAAACTACTGATATAACATTATAGTCCAGCCTGCTGATAACAAGTTAACTATTTGTCAGTGTGAGTAGAATCTCCATTGAAATAATTGATATTTTCTTACTGTAAATGAGTGTTGATATGCTAGTAGGGAAAACTGTAGATTAGGTGAGAGATCTACTGAGAGAATAGCAGGTTTTCAGTGAATTTATGAATCATGAGACTCTACAGTTTTACTGCATGACAAGAACATTCCCTGCACCTACAGAGTGATCAAATAAAATTCCACACCTGTAGTGGGCAGGTAGAGAGGATAATCAGTCAGCCTGCGGCTAGGAGAGACTCCTTTCTGAGGAGAATCAGTCTGCCTGCTGCTAGGAGAGCCTCCTTTCTGAAGAGAATCAGTCAGCCTGATTATGAGCCTCCTTTCTGAAGAGAATCAGTCAGCCTGCGGCTAGGAGAGAGCCTCCTTTCTGAAGAGAATCAGTCAGCCTGATTATGAGCCTCCTTTCTGAGGAGAATCAGTCTGCCTGCTGCTAGAAGAGCCTCCTTTCTGAAGAGAACCAGTCAGTCTCTGCACCTACAGAGTGATCAAATAAAATTCCACACCTGTAGTGGGCAGGTAGAGAGGATAATCAGTCTGCCTGCGGCTAGGAGAGACTCCTTTCTGAGGAGAATCAGTCTGCCTGCTGCTAGGAGAGCCTCCTTTCTGAAGAGAATCAGTCAGCCTGATTATGAGCCTCCTTTCTGAAGAGAATCAGTCAGCCTGCGGCTAGGAGAGAAACCTCCTTTCTGAAGAGAATCAGTCAGCCTGATTATGTCAGTCTGCACCAACAGAGTGATCAAATAAAATTCCACACCTGTAGTGGGCAGGTAGAGAGATAATCAGTCAGCCTGCGGCTAGGAGAGACTCCTTTCTGAGGAGAATCAGTCTGCCTGCTGCTAGGAGAGCCTCCTTTCTGAAGAGAATCAGTCAGCCTGATTATGAGCTTCCTTTCTGAAGAGAATCAGTCAGCCTGCGGCTAGGAGAGACTCCTTTCTGAAGAGAATCAGTCAGCCTGATTATGAGTCTCCTTTCTGAAGAGAATCAGTCAGCCTGCGGCTAGGAGAAAGCCTCCTTTCTGAAGAGAATCAGTCTGCCTGCTGCTAGGAGAGCCTCCTTTCTGAAGAGAACCAGTCAGCCTGCGGCTAGGAGAGCCTCCTTTCTGAGAGAATCAGTCAGCCTGCTGCTAGGAGAGAGGCTCCTTTCTGAAGAGAATCGGTCAGCCTAATTATGAGCCTCCTTTCTGAAGAGAATCAGTCTGCCTGATTATGAGCCTCCTTTCTGAAGAGAATCAGTCAGCCTGCTGCTAGGAGAGCCTCCTTTCTGAAGAGAATCGGTCAGCCTGATTATGAGCCTCCTTTCTGAAGAGAATCAGTCTGCCTGATTATGAGCCTCCTTTCTGAAGAGAATCAGTCAGCCTGCTGCTAGGAGAGCCTCCTTTCTGAGAGAATCAGTCAGCCTGCTGCTAGGAGAGACTCCTTTCTGAAGAGAATCAGTCAGCCTGCTGCTAGGAGAGCCTCCTGTCTGAGAGAATCAGTCAGCCTGCTGCTAGGAGAGCCTCCTTTCTGAAGAGAATCAGTCAGCCCGATTATGAGCCTCATTTCTGAAGAGAATCAGTCTGCCTGATTATGAGCCTCCTTTCTGAAGAGAATCAGTCAGCCTGCGGCTAGGAGAGCCTCCTTTCTGAAGAGAACCAGTCAGCCTGCGGCTAGGAGAGCCTCCTTTCTGAGAGAATCAGTCAGCCTGCGGCTAGGAGAGCCTCCTTTCAGAGAGAATCAGTCTGCCTGCTGCTAGGAGAGCCTCCTTTCTGAAGAGAATCAGTCAGCCTGCGGCTAGGAGAGCCTCTTTTCTGAAGAGAATCAGTCTGCCTGCTGCTAGGAGAGCCTCCTTTCTGAAGAGAATCAGTCTGCCTGCTGCTAGGAGAGCCTCCTTTCTGAAGAGAATCAGTCAGCCTGCTGCTAGGAGAGCCTCCTTTCTAAGAGAATCAGTCAGCCTGCGGCTAGGAGATTATGAGCCTCTTTTCTGAAGATCATGTTGCATTCTGATTAGGGGACAGAGAGACACACAGGGCCCTGGGGCCTGGAGCTGCCTGGTGCTGCCTGGGGATGGGTAGTGGAGCTGCCTGGAACTGGGTAGTGGAGCTGCTTGGATCAGCCTAGGGCTGGGTAGTGGAGCTTCCTGGAACTGGGTAGTGGAGCTGCCTGGAACTGGGTAGTGGAGCTGCCTGGAACTTGGTAGTGGAGCTGCCTGGAACTGGGTATTGGAGCTGCCTGGAACTGGGTGGTGGAGCTGACTGGAGCTGGGTAGTGGAGTTGCCTGGAACTGGGTAGTGGAGCTGCCTGGAACTGGGTAGTGGAGCTGCCTGGAACTGGGTAGTGGAGCTCCCTGGAACTGTGTAGTGGAGCTGCCTGGAACTGGGTAGTGGAGCTGGGTAGTGGAGCTGCCTGGAACTGGGTAGTGGAGCTGGGTAGTGGAGCTGCCTGGAACTGGGTAGTGGAGCAGCCTGGAGTAGTGGGGGTGGGGGGGTGGGGGGGGCACTCAGTGAGTGACATGGGTTGGAGGGATGGATGAATCCGGTTGGATGAAGTTTCCCTCTACTCAGCAAGGTGTGAACCCTTCTTTCCTCCCACTAGTCATTACAAGATCCCGTCAACTGATAGTGGCATGAAAGCAAGGCTAGGGCTTCCTGTCACCGTCTATAGATCAGATGCTGTGGGTCGGGGAGGAAAAGATAAAAGTGGGATGATTTTCAGCTCTAGATTTTTAGTTTAAAATATTACAAGTTTGGGTGATAAGTTCATTAAGAACATAAATGTATGGGAAGAGCTCATTCATTAATTGGTACAGGTTTCCCAATAGGTTTTATTGTATTTTACATGTTTCTCAATAGGTTTTACTGTATTTTACAGGTTTCCCAATAGGTTTTACTGTATTTTACAGGTTTCTCAATAGGTTTTATTGTATTTTACAGGTTTCACCAGTAGGTTTTACTGTATTTTACTGTTTTCCAAGGGCTTATGAATTACTTGGTATGCTGTTGTAAATTCAAAAATCTAATTCTGTGTCAAGTTAAATCTCAGCACTAACCATTTTACCCCATATAACACTTCTTTCCAGACAAATGTGAAGGGTAATATGAAAAGTGATATGTTCAGGGCAATCTCCTCGCCTGTCTGACCCCTATGAGAAGAGCGTGATATCGGGGACCAGAGAGAGGATGATTCCTGTCTCTTTATATCCACCATCTGCTTGTAGCAGTCAGTAGGAATTACGGGACATTATTTTATACTACAGCCCAATCCTTTTTTCTTTTTGAGGCCGTTAAACATTTAACCGTTCGACATGATGACAGCTCCCAGGGTAGCTAGGGGGAGCAGCTAGCTGTCCTAAGGTTGTATCCCAAATACAACCCTATTCCCTACTTTATGCACTTTTTTGTGTTGTTGACCAGGGCTTGTATTCCTATACAGGGAAGAGGTTGCCATTTGGGACTCAGCCCTAGACCGTGGGGCTGAGAGGCTTGTCTTCACAGTGACTCTAGAAAGACGAAGCGAACATCTGATAGCCGAGGAGAATGCCTATCAATCGGTATGACCTGGTAGGGTTTCCATCAGTCTCCATACTGGGGCTCATAAAACAGTAATGTATTGGTCTGATAACTGCATGGGATCCCCGGTCTGAGGTGGGAGGAGGCAGCACAACGTATGGATGGATTTAAACAGAACCAAGCCCCATCTCACCGTCACACTCCTGGGTTATAGGACTCTCCCTCCATCTCACCGTCACACTCCTGGGTTATAGGACTCTCCCTCCATCTCACCGTCACACTCCTGGGTTATAGGACTGTCCCTCCATCTCACCGTCACACTCCTGGGTTATAGGACTGTCCCTCCATCTCACCGTCACACTCCTGGGTTATAGGACTGTTCCCCCATCTCACCGTCACAATCCTGGGTTATAGGACTGTCCCTCCATCTCACCGTCACACTCCTGGGTTATAGGACTGTCCCTCCATCTCACCGTCACACTCCTGGGTTATAGGACTGTTCCTCCATCTCACCGTCACACTCCTGGGTTATAGGACTGTCCCTCCATCTCACCGTCACACTCCTGGGTTATAGGACTGTTCCTCCATCTCACCGTCACAATCCTGGGTTATAGGACTGTCCCTCCATCTCACCGTCACACTCCTGGGTTATAGGACTGTCCCTCCATCTCACCGTCACACTCCTGGGTTATAGGACTGTCCCTCCATCTCACCGTCACACTCCTGGGTTATAGGACTGTCTCTCCCGGCAGACTGCATGACTGTGAAGGGGCTACTGTATGTTACAGATTTCTCTATAGGTTTTACTGTATTTTATAGTTTTCTCTATATGTTTTACTGTATGTTACAGGTTTCTCAGTAGGTTTTACTGTATTTTCTAGGTTTCTCTATAGGTTTTACTGTATTTTATAGTTTTCTCTATATGTTTTACTGTATGTTACAGGTTTCTCAGTAGGTTTTACTGTATTTTATAGGTTTCTCAATAGGTTTTACTGTATTCTATAGGTTTCTCAATAGGTTTTACTGTATTTTATAGGTTTCTCTATAGGTTTTACTGTATTTTATAGTTTTCTCTATATGTTTTACTGTATGTTACAGGTTTCTCAGTAGGTTTTACTGTATTTTCTAGGTTTCTCTATAGGTTTTACTGTATTTTATAGTTTTCTCTATATGTTTTACTGTATGTTACAGGTTTCTCAGTAGGTTTTACTGTATTTTATAGGTTTCTCTATAGGTTTTACTGTATTTGATAGGTTTCTCTATATGTTTTACTGTATTTTACAGGTTTCTCAGTAGGTTTTACTGTATTTTACAGGTTTCTCAATAGGTTTACCTGTATTTTACAGGTTTCTCAATAGGTTTTACTGTATTTTATGGGTTTCTCAGTAGGTTTTACTGTATTTTATGGGTTTCTCAGTAGGTTTGACTGTATTTTATGGGTTTCTCAGTAGGTTTTACTGTATTTTACACGTTTCCCAGTAGGTTTTACTGTATTTTATAGGTTTCTCTATAGGTTTTACTGTATATTATGGGTTTCTCAATAGGTTTTACTGTATTCTATAGGTTTCTCAATAGGTTTTACTGTATTTTATAGGTTTCTCAATAGGTTTTACTGTATTTTATAGGTTTCTCCATATGTTTTACTGTATGTTACAGGTTTCTCAGTAGGTTTTACTGTATTTTACAGGTTTATCAGTAGGTTTTACTGTATTTTATAGGTTTCTCAATAGGTTTTACTGTATTTTATAGGTTTCTCCATATGTTTTACTGTATGTTACAGGTTTCTCAGTAGGTTTTACTGTATTTTACAGGTTTATCAGTAGGTTTTACGGTATTTTATAGGTTTCTCAATAGTTTTACCTGTATTTTACAGGTTTATCAGTAGGTCTTACTGTATTTTATGGGTTTCTCAGTGGGTTTTACTGTATTTTAAAGGCTTATCAGTAGGTTTTACTGTATTTTATAGGTTTCTCAATAGGTTTTACTGTATTTTATAGATTTCTCCATATGTTTTACTGTATGTTACAGGTTTCTCAGTAGGTTTTACTGTATTTTAAAGGCTTATCAGTAGGTTTTACTGTATTTTATAGGTTTCTCAATAGGTTTTACTGTATTTTATAGATTTCTCCATATGTTTTACTGTATGTTACAGGTTTCTCAGTAGGTTTTACTGTATTTTAAAGGCTTATCAGTAGGTTTTACTGTATTTTATAGGTTTCTCAATAGTTTTACCTGTATTTTACAGGTTTATCAGTAGGTTTTACTGTATTTTATGGGTTTCTCAGTGGGTTTTACTGTATTTTAAAGGCTTATCAGTAGGTTTTACTGTATTTTATAGGTTTCTCAATAGTTTTACCTGTATTTTACAGGTTTCTCAGTAGGTTTTACTGTATTTTACAGGTTTCTCAATAGGTTTTACTGTATTTTACAGGTTTCCCAATATGATTTACTGTATTTTACAGGTTTCTCAGTAGGTTTTACTGTATTTTATGGGTTTCCCAATATCTTAGCCATTTCTTATGTAGCTATCATTGTGGTGGGAAGAATTAAACCAATTATTTACTGAAATAGTTATTGAAATAATCATTGTTGAACAGGTTTAACTACATCAGAGAAAATGCACATGTACAGTAAAAATATAGTATAGATATATAGTATAGATCCAGTATTTAGTTCTAGAAATGTATAGTATAGATCCAGTATTTACCCTGATCTAGTTCTAGAAATGTATAGTATAGATCCAGTATTTACCCGATCTAGTTCTAGAAATGTATAGTATAGATCCAGTATTTACCCTAGTTCTGTCAATGCTAGTATAGATCTTTACCCGATCTAGTTCTAGATGTATAGTATAGATCCAGTATTTAACCGATCTAGTTCTGTCAATGCATAGTATAGATCCAGTATTTACCCAATCTAGTTCTAGAAATGTATAGTATAGATCCAGTATTTAACCGATCTAGTTCTGTCAATCTAGTTCTTTAGTTCTAAATGTATAGTATAGATCCAGTATTTAACCGATCTAGTTCTGTCAATGCATAGTATAGATCCAGTATTTACCCAATCTAGTTCTAGAAATGTATAGTATAGATCCAGTATTTAACCGATCTAGTTCTGTCAATGCATAGTATAGATCCAGTATTTACCCAATCTAGTTCTAGAAATGTATAGTATAGATCCAGTATTTAACTCTAGTTCTGTCAATGCATAGTATAGATCCAGTATTTACCCAATCTAGTTCTAGAAATGTATAGTATAGATCCAGTATTTAACCGATCTAGTTCTGTCAATGCATAGTATAATGTATTTAGTATAGTTCTGTCAATGCATTATAGATCCAGTATTTAACTCTAGTTCTAGAAATGTATAGTATAGATCCAGTATTTAACCGATCTAGTTCTGTCAATGCATAGTATAGATCCAGTATTTAACCGATCTAGTTCTAGAAATGTATAGTATAGATCCAGTATTTAACCGATCTAGTTCTAGAAATGTATAATCTAGTTCTGTCAATGTATATTTAACCGATCTAGTTCTAGAAATGTATAGTATAGATCCAGTATTTAACCGATCTAGTTCTGTCAATGCATAGTATAGATCCAGTATTTACCCGATCTAGTTCTAGAAATGTATAGTATAGATCCAGTATTTAACCGATCTAGTTCTAGAAATGTATAGTATAGATCCAGTATTTAACCGATCTAGTTCTAGAAATGTATAGTATAGATCCAGTATTTAACCGATCTAGTTCTGTCAATGCATAGTAAATGTATAGTTCTATAGATCCAGTATTTACCCAATCTAGTTCTAGAAATTTAGTATAGATCCAGTATTTAACCGATCTAGTTCTAGAAATGTATAGTATAGATCCAGTATTTAACCGATCTAGTTCTGTCAATGTATAGTATAGATCCAGTATTTAACCGATCTAGTTCTGTCAATGCATAGTATAGATCCAGTATTTACCCAATCTAGTTCTAGAAATGTATAGTATAGATCCAGTATTTAACCGATCTAGTTCTAGAAATGTATAGTATAGATCCAGTATTTAACCGATCTAGTTCTAGAAATGTATAGTATAGATCCAGTATTTAACCGATCTAGTTCTAGAAATGTATAGTATAGATCCAGTATTTAACATTCTAGTTCTGTCAGTATTTAACCGCATTCTAGTATAGATCCAGTATTTACCCAATCTAGTTCTAGAAATGTATAGTATAGATCCAGTATTTAACCGATCTAGTTCTGTCAATGTATAGTATAGATCCAGTATTTACCCAGTTCTGTCATCTAGTTAGATCTTATTTAAATCTAGTTCTATATAGTATAGATCCAGTATTTAACCGATCTAGTTCTATGTATAGTATAGATCCTAGTATTTAGATCCCGATCTAGTTCTAGAAATGTATAGTATAGATCCAGTATTTAGAGTCTAGTTCTGTCAATGCATAGTATAGATCCAGTATTTACCCAATCTAGTTCTAGAAATGTATAGTATAGATCCAGTATTTAACCGATCTAGTTCTGTCAATGCATAGTATAGATCCAGTATTTACCCAATCTAGTTCTAGAAATGTATAGTATAGATCCAGTATTTAACCGATCTAGTTCTGTCAATGCATAGTATAGATCCAGTATTTAAAGATCTAGTTCTAGAAATGTATAGTATAGATCCAGTATTTAACCGATCTAGTTCTAGAAATCTAGTTCTGTCAATTTACCCAATCTAGTTCAGAAATGTATAGTATAGATCCAGTATTTAACCAATCTAGTTCTAGAAATGTATAGTATAGATCCAGTATTTATGGGATCTAGTTCTAGAAATCATATGTATATTTAAATGATCTAGTTCTGTCATGTATACATTCCAGTATTTAGATCTAGTTCTAGAAATGTATAGTATAGATCCAGTATTTAACCGATCTAGTTCTGTCAATGCATAGTATAGATCCAGTATTTAACCGATCTAGTTCTAGAAATGTATAGTATAGATCCAGTATTTAACCGATCTAGTTCTAGAAATGTATAGTATAGATCCAGTATTTAACCGATCTAGTTCTGTCAATGTATAGTATAGATCCAGTATTTAACCGATCTAGTTCTGTCAATGCATAGTATAGATCCAGTTCTAGAAATATAGTATAGATCCAGTATTTAACCGATCTAGTTCTAGAAATGTATAGTATAGATCCAGTATTTAACCGATCTAGTTCTAGAAATGTATAGTATAGATCCAGTATTTAACTTAGTTCTGTCAATGTATTTGCAGTAGTATAGATCCAGTATTTAACCATCTAGTTCTAGAAATGTATAGTATAGATCCAGTATTTAATTACCGATCAGTTCTGTCATCTAGTTCTAGAAATGTATAGTATAGATCCAGTATTTAACCGATCTAGTTCTGACACACAGAAATCCAGCATAGTATAGATAGATCCAGTATTTACCCGATCTAGTTCTAGAAATGTATAGTATAGATCCAGTATTTAACCGATCTAGTTCTGTCAATAGTAATTTTCTCACTTTATAAATACTATATGTAATGATTGTTAGAAGACCCAGTGTATGAGTGTCCAATTTAGACCAATCTAATGTAAGATCCAGATCTAGTTCTATCTGGAAGATCAATCTGATACAGACCTGTTCGACATGTAAGAAAGTGTCATCTCTAGTAAACTATCAATCTGAAACAATGTACAGACCAAGACATGAAGAGTCTATTTCTGTCCTGGTTGAAGGAGACAGCCAGGAAGGAGTCTCACTTGATAACGTTCTCTGCTTTCCACGTTGACAAACGCACTGTCTGAAAAGACTGAAAGAGGTACTGGGATTAACCGACTAGAACGATCCTCGGTAAATCCACTGTTAGGCCTTGTCTCTTCTTCTCTGTCTGGGAGGGGGGACCCATATCCCCACAACAATGTCATGAATCCCTGCTGTCATCTTCAGATGGAATATATTTTGACAAGTGGTATAGAAAAACCTGAAAAGGGATGTTTTATATCTTTGTTCCCACGTGATGGAGCTCATAGTAGATCATTCTTTATCCATGACTTTTGGCATAACACCCTGGGAGTTTTAACACAGGAGAACAGAGGAGAGCTCCGTGTGGAGAAATCATAGCATGTTAGGGAGTGGTAAGGTTGGGGAGGAATGGGTTAAGTTGAGACAATTTATTTTTTATTTTTTATTTTACATTCGGCATCACTACGTCAAGGGAAATACACGATTCTTTCTGGCAAATATATCTACGCCATTTCAGGATGTTGTGTATCTCTGGAAATAATCAGAATTCATGTGAACATAAGAGTTTTGGTGTTGGGCTTCCCGAGTGGCGCAGTGGTCTAAGGCACTGCATCTCAGTGCTAGTAGGTGTCACTACAGTCCCTGGTTCGAATCCAGGCTGTATCGCATCAAGGCCGTGTGCACAATTGGCCCAGCTGTCATTGAAGGTATTCATTTGTTCTTAAGTTCTTAAGTGACTTGGCCTAGTTAAATAAAGGTTTTAAAAAATGAAGTTTTGAAAACATACTGTAGGTGGTCAAAAAGGTATGAGGTAAGTTGAGCAAAGGGACAGGGTAGGTTGAGTGGCCTTGGGATAAGTGGGTGATGGTGTTTGTTAGGTCAAAGTTTAATTCATGGAATGGGGGTGTGGAATATTGTATATCTTAAATGTATGTATACATTCATTCAGTGGCCAGTTTATTAGGTACACCCACCATCTTGTACTGGGTCAGACACTCCTTTGCCTCCAGAACAGCCTGAATTCTTTGGGGCGTGGACATGTTGCTCAATTGGTATCAAGAAGCCTAACGTGTGCCAGGAAAACATTCCACAAACAATTACACCACCGTCACCAGCCTGTATTGTTGACACCAGGTAAGATGAGCCCATGGACTTCATTTCACTGTGCAGCAAGAACACACACTTAAAGGGATAATCCACTCAAAAACTATATTTATGGATTTTCTTTAATTATTCCACCGTGGATACAGTTGTGTGCAGGCCAGTGGCACAACATCATAATATATATATTTTGTTGTTGTTGATTTTATTTATATTTGTTTTAAACAATACAAAACAAAACATACACATACAAAGATAACATACTGACACACAGAAACATCAGCAATACCACCCCTACCCAGACCCACCTGTTGTCACTCCTACCCAGACCCACCTGTTGTCTCTCCTACCCAGACCCACCTGTTGTCTCTCCTACCCAGACCCACCTGTTGTCTCTCCTGTCCAGACCCACCTGTTGTCTCTCCTGTCCAGACCCACCTGTTGTCTCTCCTGTCCAGACCCACCTGTTGTCTCTCCTACCCAGACCCACCTGTTGTCACTCCTACCCAGACCCACCTGTTGTCTCTCCTACCCAGACCCACCTGTTGTCTCTCCTACCCAGACCCACCTGTTGTCTCTCCTGTCCAGACCCACCTGTTGTCACTCCTGTCCAGACCCACCTGTTGTCACTCCTACCCAGACCCACCTGTTGTCACTCCTACCCAGACCCACCTGTTGTCTCTCCTACCCAGACCCACCTGTTGTCTCTCCTGTCCAGACCCACCTGTTGTCTCTCCTGTCCAGACCCACCTGTTGTCCCTCCTGTCCCAGACCCACCTGTTGTCTCTCCTACCCAGACCCACCTGTTGTCTCTCCTGTCCAGACCCACCTGTTGTCACTCCTGTCCAGACCCACCTGTTGTCACTCCTACCCAGACCCACCTGTTGTCACTCCTACCCAGACCCACCTGTTATCTCTCCTACCCAGACCCACCTGTTGTCTCTCCTGTCCAGACCCACCTGTTGTCTCTCCTGTCCAGACCCACCTGTTGTCCCTCCTACCCAGACCCACCTGTTGTCTCTCCTACCCAGACCCACCTGTTGTCTCTCCTGTCCAGACCCACCTGTTGTCACTCCTACCCAGACCCACCTGTTGTCCCTCCTACCCAGACCCACCTGTTGTCTCTCCTACCCAGACCCACCTGTTGTCTCTCCTGTCCAGACCCACCTGTTGTCACTCCTACCCAGACCCACCTGTTGTCTCTCCTGTCCAGACCCACCTGTTGTCTCTCCTGTCCAGACACACCTGTGGAATG
>NC_088405.1:4873094-4905594 GCF_034236695.1 Oncorhynchus nerka
TCTCAGGTCTTATTGCAGACTCCATCAGGTTTTCTTCCAGAATGGTCCTGTATTTGGCTCCATCCATCTTCCCATCAATTTTAACCATCTTCCCTGTCCCTGCTGAAGAAAAGCAGGCCCAAACCATGATGCTGCCACAACCATGTTTGACAGTGGGGATGGTGTGTTCAGGGTGTTGCTTTTACGCCAAACATAACGTTTTGCATTGTTGCCAAAAAGTTCAATTTTGGTTTCATCTGACCAGAGCACCTTCTTCCACATGTTTGGTGTGTCTCCCAGGTGGCTTGTGGCAAACTTTAAACAACACTTTTTATGGATATCTTTAAGAAATGGCTTTCTTCTTGCCACTCTTCCATAAAGGCCAGATTTGTGCAATATACGACTGATTGTTGTCCTATGGACAGAGTCTCCCACCTCAGCTGTAGATCTCTGCAGTTCATCCAGAGTGATCATGGGCCTCTTGGCTGCATCTCTGATCAGTCTTCTCCTTGTATGAGCTGAAAGTTTAGAGGGACGGCCAGGTCTTGGTAGATTTGCAGTGGTCTGATACTCCTTCCATTTCAATATTATCGCTTGCACAGTGCTCCTTGGGATGTTTAAAGCTTGGGAAATCTTTTTGTATCCAAATCCGGCTTTAAACTTCTTCACAACAGTATCTCGGACCTGCCTGGTGTGTTCCTTGTTCTTCATGATGCTCTCTGCGCTTTTAACGGACCTCTGAGACTATCACAGTGCAGGTGCATTTATACGGAGACTTGATTACACACAGGTGGAATGTATTTATCATCATTAGTCATTTAGGTTAACATTGGATCATTCAGAGATCCTCACTGAACTTCTGGAGAGAGTTTGCTGCACAAGTAAAGGGGCTGAATAATTTTGCACGCCCAATTTTTCAGTTTTTCATTTGTTAAAAAAGTTTGAAACATCCAATGAATGTCGTTCCACTTCATGATTGTGTCCCACTTGTTGTTGATTCTTCACGAAATAAAACAGTTTTATATCTTTATGTTTGAAGCCTGAAATGTGGCAAAAGGTCGCAAAGTTCAAGGGGGCCGAATACTTTCGCAAGGCACTGTAGGAACAGAATCTGCCCCTCCACCTCCCTGGGTCATGTCAGCCCTCCTTCAGATATCTCTGCCCCCATCTCCCTGGGTCATGCCAGCCCTCCTTCAGATATCTCTGCCCCCCCATCTCCCTGGGTCATGCCAGCCCTCCTTCAGATATCTCTGCCCCCCCATCTCCCTGGGTCATGCCAGCCCTCCTTCAGATATCTCTGCCTCTCCCTCTATAATGACCTAATTATCCCTTTCAATACCCTGGTCCTTTACCATTCCTCTGGCTCCATTATATAACTATAAAGGAGGTGTTTCTGTCTCACTATCTACTATCTTACCACTATGATAATATCAGTAGTAGCCAGCACTTAAGACACAAAGGGGGGAAGAACAGAACCCATCAGTAGAACAGTGTCCAACAGGAGGACAGAAGCCAACAGGAAAACAGAACCCACCAGGAGAACAGAACCCATCAGGAGAACAGAAGCCATCAGGAGCCAACAGGAGAACAGAACCCATCAGGAGAACAGAAGCCATCAGGAGAATAGAACCCATCAGGAGAACAGAAGCCATCAGGAGCCAACCGGAGAACAGAACCCAACAGCAGAACAGAACCCATCAGGAGAACAGAACCCATCAGGAGAACAGAAGCCAACAGCAGCCAACAGGAGAACAGAACCCATCAGGAGAACAGAAGCCATCAGGAGAACAGAAGCCAACAGGAGAACAGAACCCATAAGGAGAACAGAAGCCATCAGGAGAACAGAAGCCAACAGGAGAACAGAAGCCAACAGGAGAACAGAACCCATCAGGAGCCAACAGAACAGAACCCATCAGGAGCCATCAGGAGAACAGAACCCATCAGGAGAACAGAACCCGTCAGGAGAACAGAACCCATCAGGAGAACAGAAGTCATCAGGAGAACAGAAGCCAACAGGAGAACAGAAGCCATCAGGAGAACAGAACCCATCAGGAGCCATCAGGAGAACAGAACCCATCAGGAGAACAGAACGCATCAGGAGCCATCAGGAGAACAGAACCCATCAGGAGAACAGAACCCATCAGGAGAACAGAACCCATCAGGAGCCAACAGGAGAACAGAACCCATCAGGAGAACAGAACCCATCAGGAGAACAGAAGCCATCAGGAGAACAGAAGCCAACAGGAGAACAGAACCCATCAGGAGCCAACAGGAGAACAGAACCCATCAGGAGCCAACAGGAGAACAGAACCCATCAGGAGCCATCAGGAGAACAGAAGCCAACAGGAGCCAACAGGAGAACAGAACCCATCAGGAGCCAACAGGAGAACAGAACCAATCAGGAGAACAGAACCCATCAGGAGAACAGAAGCCAACAGGAGCCAACAGGAGAACAGAACCCATCAGGAGCCAACAGGAGAACAGAACCCATCAGGAGAACAGAACCCATCAGGAGAACAGAAGCCAACAGGAGAACAGAACCCATCAGGAGCCAACAGGAGAACAGAAGCCATCAGGAGCCATCAGGAGAACAGAAGCCAACAGGAGAACAGAAGCCAACAGGAGAACAGAACCCATCAGGAGCCATCAGGAGAACAGAAGCCAACAGGAGAACAGAAGCCAACATGAGAACAGAACCCACCAGGAGCCATCAGGAGAACAGAACCCAACAGGACAACAGTAGACAACAGGACCCATCAGGGCAGTCTGCCTGCCAACAGGAGAACAGAACCCATCGGGGTTCCATAGAGGACCGTCTGTCTCTTCCAGGTAATAGGGGAGGGGAACATGTCCAGAGGCCACAAGCCCCCAGGGCCTGTATTCATTAAGCGTCTCAGAATAGGAACGCTGATTTAGGATCAGCTCCCTATCATTTTATTGATTATAATTTAAATTGCAACACCGATCCTATATCACAACTCCTACTATGTCTGATTTGATCTAATTTGATCAATACAGGCCCTGATTACCTAGGAGTGGGTCACCTAGGAGGGGTCACCTTGCAGGGGTCACATAGGAGGGGTCACCTAGGAGGTCTGGACAGTAGCAGCAGTAGAGGGAGCAGGTCCCGGGACTGAGGGGAGAGGGGCAGGGGCGGACCAACCATCTGGTTTTTCGGTCGAATGCCAGATGGGCTGGTCCATTTTTAGCTCTGTGGGCCTGTCTAACATTTAAAAAAATATTTATCTGGTTAGTAATGGGGGCTCAAAGAATGAAACGGGCCGGTATGAGGGCCTCGTGAAAAGAAATGGCCTGTTCTGAGATCCTTAAGAAACAAAATGGGCCAGTCTGTTAGAAATGCCAGAGACGATTTCTGGTCCCAGTCCGACCCCCAGGTCATCTGCATATGGATGGGCTGCCCAGACGCCTCCCCAAACACCTAATGGCTCTATTTGAATATGATTAGACAGTAATGACTTCAGGCCATGGAGACAATGTGGCAGAACAGACCAGACACAGACCAGACACAGCTCAGTGTAGATCCACATCAGGCTGTTCTTTATTCACACAGTGTGGGAACCAGACAGGGAGGTGAATCAGGCAGATTTCTCGTCATCCATCTGTAGCTGGTCTCATAGCTGTATCTGATCTATAGTATTGGTAAAGGCTGTATCTGGTCTATAGTATTGGTAAAGGCTGTATTTGATCTATAGTATTGGTAAAGGCTGTATCTGATCTATAGTATTGGTAAAGTCTGTCTCATAGCTGTATCTGGTCTATAGTATTGGTAAAGGCTGTATCTGATCTATAGTATTGGTAAAGGCTGTATCTGGTCTATAGTATTGGTAAAGCCTGTATCTGGTCTATAGTATTGGTAAAGGCTGTATCTGATCTATAGTATTGGTAAAGTCTGTATCTGGTCTATAGTATTGATAAAGCCTGTCTCATAGCTGTATCTGATCTATAGTATTGGTAAAGCCTGTCTCATAGCTGTATCTGATCTATAGTATTGGTAAAGGCTGTATCTGATCTATAGTATTGGTAAAGCCTGTCTCATAGCTGTATCTGATCTATAGTATTGGTAAAGCCTGTCTCATAGCTGTATCTGGTCTATAGTATTGGTAAAGGCTGTATCTGGTCTATAGTATTGGTAAAGCCTGTCTCATAGCTGTATCTGATCTATAGTATTGGTAAAGGCTGTATCTGATCTATAGTATTGATAAAGCCTGTCTCATAGCTGTATCTGATCTATAGTATTGGTAAAGGCTGTATCTGGTCTATAGTATTGGTAAAGGCTGTATCTGATCTATAGTATTGATAAAGCCTGTCTCATAGCTGTATCTGGTCTATAGTATTGGTAAAGTCTGTATCTGATCTATAGTATTGGTAAAGGCTGTATCTGGTCTATAGTATTGGTAAAGGCTGTCTCATAGCTGTATCTGATCTATAGTATTGGTAAAGCCTGTCTCATAGCTGTATCTGGTCTATAGTATTGGTAAAGCCTGTCTCATAGCTGTATCTGGTCTATAGTATTGGTAAAGCCTGTCTCATAGCTGTATCTGATCTATAGTATTGGTAAAGCCTGTCTCATAGCTGTATCTGGTCTATAGTATTGGTAAAGCCTGTCTCATAGCTGTATCTGGTCTATAGTATTGGTAAAGCCTGTCTCATAGCTGTATCTGGTCTATAGTATTGGTAAAGGCTGTATCTGATCTATAGTATTGGTAAAGGCTGTATCTGATCTATACTATTGATAAAGGCTGTCTCATAGCTGTATCTGGTCTCATAGTGTTGTAGAGGAAAGGGGGAGAAGGCTTTGGCAGCTGTGGATCATTTTATCATTAGAGCCAGCTCATGCACAAGACCTAATGATGATGAAGAATCAATAACACCACAGCTGTTGATAATGGAGGAGACTCCATAACACCACAGCTGTTGATAATGAAGGAGACTCCATAACACCACAGCTGTTGATAATGTAGGAGACTCAATAACACCACAGCTGTTGATAATGAAGGAGACTCCATAACACCACAGCTGTTGATAATGGAGGAGACTCCATAACACCACAGCTGTTGATAAAGGAGGAGACTCCATAACACCACAGCTGTTGATAATGAAGGAGACTCAATAACACCACAGCTGTTGATAATGAAGAGGAGACTCCATAACACCACAGCTGTTGATAATGAAGGAGACTCCATAACACCACAGCTGTTGATAATGAAGGAGACCCCATAACACCACAGCTGTTGATAATGAAGGAGACTCCATATCACCACAGCTGTTGATAATGAAGGAGACTCCATAACACCACAGCTGTTGATAATGAAGGAGACTCCATAACACCACAGCTGTTGATAATGAAGGAGACTCCATAACACCACAGCTGTTGATAATGAAGGAGACTCCATAACACCACAGCTGTTGATAATGTAGGAGACTCAATAACACCACAGCTGTTGATAATGAAGGAGACTCCATAACACCACAGCTGTTGATAATGAAGGAGACTCCATAACACCACAGCTGTTGATAATGAAGAGGAGACTCCATAACACCACAGCTGTTGATAATGTGGGAGACTCAATAACACCACAGCTGTTGATAATGAAGGAGACTCCATAACACCACAGCTGTTGATAATGAAGGAGACTCCATATAACCACAGCTGTTGATAATGAAGAGGAGACTCCATAAAACCACAGCTGTTGATAATGAAGAGGAGACTCCATAAAACCACAGCTGTTGATAATGAAGGAGACTCCATAACACCACAGCTGTTGATAATGAAGGAGACTCCATAACACCACAGCTGTTGATAATGAAGGAGACTCCATAACACCACAGCTGTTGATAATGTAGGAGACTCAATAACACCACAGCTGTTGATAATGAAGGAGACTCCATAACACCACAGCTGTTGATAATGAAGGAGACTCCATAACACCACAGCTGTTGATAATGAAGAGGAGACTCCATAACACCACAGCTGTTGATAATGAAGGAGACTCCATAACACGACAGCTGTTGATAATGAAGAGGAGACAAATGGTTGTTTTGCCAATCTCCATGATGTTGAAAGGGCCAGAGACACTGAGACACACTGAGACACACTGAGACACACTGAGACACACTGAGACATGTTGAGACACATTGAGACACACTGAGACACAGTCCACCACGCAGGGGGTGGAGGGGGGGCGTGTCTCAGCCAGGCAGGGCAACATCTAACATCAGGTCGTCTGTTGCCTCCTATCCAATAAATATAATGAGTCTGAATCAGAGAGTTGTGCTGTTTTAATGGTGTGTAATGGTATGCAGCCTGACAAGCTAATAGCCCAGGCTCTGTGCTCTTTCTCATTACAACGGCTGCTTCCCAAATGGGACACTGTAAAGTGCACCAGGGTCCATAGGGACTGATGGTGAGCTGAGGCCTTGGTTTGTCTGGACACTGTAGTTAGCTAACCCTCCCACCCTCCCTCTGCAATCATCTGAACCTCCATTTAATGAAGAGTGCAATCATAAAGCGTTTATATTTAATGAACCCGGCAGCCATCTGCTGCAAAGGGGGATAGGGTCGTCCCGGGCCGTCATTGTAGAGAAGAGGAGGGGACCCGTTTAGGTTGTAAAAGGACCTGTTATAGATGAATCATAATAAAAAGTCATTGGAAGTCATCCTCGGGAGAAAATCACCTATATATATATTTATATACACACACACACACACGCACGCGCGCGCGCGCACGCACGCACACACGCACGCACGCACGCACTCACGCACGCACGCACGCACGCATGAACACACACACACACACACACGCACACACACACACACACACACTCGCACGCACACACACACACACACACACACACACACACACACACGCACGCACGCAGGAACGCACACACACATGCACGCACGCACGCACACACACACACACACACACACACACGCACACACGCACGCACGCACGCACGCACGCACGCACGCAGGAACGCACACACATGCACACACACACACACACACACACACACACACACACACACACACACACACACACACAGGCTGCTGCAGCTGCTGCTGGTTGTTGTTGATGTAATAATGTGTGGAGGCTGCTGCTGCTGGTTGTTGTTGATGTAATAATGTGTGGAGGCTGCTGCTGGTTGTTGTTGATGTAATAATGTTGATGTAATAATGTGTGGAGGCTGCTGCTGGTTGTTGTTGATGTAATAATGTGTGGAGGCTGCTGCTGGTTGTTGTTGATGTAATAATGTGTGGAGGCTGCTGCTGGTTGTTGTTGATGTAATAATGTGTGGAGGCTGCTGCTGGTTGTTGTTGATGTAATAATGTGTGGAGGCTGCTGGTTGTTGTTGTTGTTGATGTAATAATGTGTGGAGGCTGCTGCTGCTGGTTGTTGATGTAATAATGTGTGGAGGCTGCTGCTGGTTGTTGTTGATGTAATAATGTATGGAGGCTGCTGCTGCTGCTGGTTGTTGTTGATGATGTAATAATGTGTGGAGGCTGCTGCTGGTTGTTGTTGTTGATGTAATAATGTGTGGAGGCTGCTGCTGCTGGTTGTTGTTGATGATGTAATAATGTGTGGAGGCTGCTGCTGGTTGTTGTTGATGTAATAATGTGTGGAGGCTGGTTGTTGTTGTTGTGATGTAATAATGTGTGGAGGCTGCTGCTGCTGGTTGTTGTTGATGTAATAATGTGTGGAGGCTGCTGCTGGTGGTTGTTGTTGTTGATGTAATAATGTGTGGAGGCTGCTGCTGGTGGTTGTTGTTGATGTAATAATGTGTGGAGGCTGCTGCTGGTTGTTGTTGATGTAATAATGTGTGGAGGCTGCTGCTGGTTGTTGTTGTTGATGTAATAATGTGTGGAGGCTGCTGCTGGTTGTTGTTGTTGATGTAATAATGTGTGGAGGCTGCTGCTGCTGGTTGTTGTTGATGTAATAATGTGTGGAGGCTGCTGCTGGTTGTTGTTGATGTAATAATGTGTGGAGGCTGCTGCTGCTGGTTGTTGTTGATGTAATAATGTGTGGAGGCTGCTGGTTGTTGTTGATGTAATAATGTGTGGAGGCTGCTGCTGGTTGTTGTTGATGTAATAATGTGTGGAGGCTGCTGCTGGTTGTTGTTGATGTAATAATGTGTGGAGGCTGCTGCTGGTTGTTGTTGATGTAATAATGTGGTTGTTGTTGATGGCTGCTGCTGGTTGGTTGTTGTGATGTAATAATGTGTGGAGGCTGCTGCTGGTTGTTGTTGTTGATGTAATAATGTGTGGAGGCTGCTGCTGCTGGTTGTTGTTGTTGATGTAATAATGTGTGGAGGCTGCTGCTGGTTGTTGTTGATGTAATAATGTGTGGAGGCTGCTGCTGCTGGTTGTTGTTGTTGATGTAATAATGTGTGGAGGCTGCTGCTGCTGGTTGTTGTTGATGTAATAATGTGTGGAGGCTGCTGCTGCTGGTTGTTGTTGTTGATGTAATAATGTGTGGAGGCTGCTGCTGGTTGTTGTTGATGTAATAATGTGTGGAGGCTGCTGCTGCTGGTTGTTGTTGATGTAATAATGTGTGGAGGCTGCTGCTGGTTGTTGATGTAATAATGTGTGGAGGCTGCTGCTGGTTGTTGTTGTTGATGTAATAATGTATGGAGGCTGCTGCTGGTTGTTGTTGTTGATGATGTAATAATGTGTGGAGGCTGCTGCTGGGTTGTTGTTGATGTAATAATGTGTGGAGGCTGCTGCTGCTGGTTGTTGTTGATGTAATAATGTGTGGAGGCTGCTGCTGGTTGTTGATGTAATAATGTGTGGAGGCTGCTGCTGCTGGTTGTTGTTGATGTAATAATGTGTGGAGGCTGCTGCTGGTTGTTGTTGTTGATGTAATAATGTATGGAGGCTGCTGCTGGTTGTTGTTGTTGATGATGTAATAATGTGTGGAGGCTGCTGCTGCTGGTTGTTGTTGATGTAATAATGTGTGGAGGCTGCTGCTGCTGGTTGTTGTTGATGTAATAATGTGTGGAGGCTGCTGCTGGTTGTTGATGTAATAATGTGTGGAGGCTGCTGCTGCTGGTTGTTGTTGATGTAATAATGTGTGGAGGCTGCTGCTGGTTGTTGTTGATGTAATAATGTGTGGAGGCTGCTGCTGCTGGTTGTTGTTGATGATGTAATAATGTGTGGAGGCTGCTGCTGGTTGTTGTTGATGTAATAATGTGTGGAGGCTGCTGCTGGTTGTTGTTGATGTAATAATGTGTGGAGGCTGCTGCTGGTTGTTGTTGATGTAATAATGTGTGGAGGCTGCTGCTGCTGGTTGTTGTTGATGTAATAATGTGTGGAGGCTGCTGCTGCTGGTTGTTGTTGATGTAATAATGTGTGGAGGCTGCTGCTGGTTGTTGTTGATGTAATAATGTGTGGAGGCTGCTGCTGCTGGTTGTTGTTGATGTAATAATGTGTGGAGGCTGCAGCTGCTGGTTGTTGTTGATGTAATAATGTGTGGAGGCTGCTGCTGCTGGTTGTTGTTGATGTAATAATGTGTGGAGGCTCCTGCTGGTTGTTGTTGATGTAATAATGTGTGGAGGCTGCTGCTGCTGGTTGTTGTTGATGTAATAATGTGCGGAGGCTGCTGCTGGTTGTTGTTGTTGATGTAATAATGTGTGGAGGCTGCTGCTGGTTGTTGTTGATGTAATAATGTGTGGAGGCTGCTGCTGCTGGTTGTTGTTGATGTAATAATGTGTGGAGGCTGCTGCTGGTTGTTGTTGTTGATGTAATAATGTGTGGAGGCTGCTGCTGGTTGTTGTTGTTGATGTAATAATGTGTGGAGGCTGCTGCTGCTGGTTGTTGTTGTTGATGTAATAATGTGTGGAGGCTGCTGCTGCTGGTTGTTGTTGATGTAATAATGTGTGGAGGCTGCTGCTGGTTGTTGTTGATGTAATAATGTGTGGAGGCTGCTGCTGGTTGTTGTTGTTGATGTAATAATGTGTGGAGGCTGCTGCTGCTGGTTGTTGTTGTTGATGTAATAATGTATGGAGGCTGCTGCTGGTTGTTGTTGTTGATGTAATAATGTGTGGAGGCTGCTGCTGCTGGTTGTTGTTGTTGATGTAATAATGTGTGGAGGCTGCTGCTGCTGGTTGTTGTTGATGTAATAATGTGTGGAGGCTGCTGCTGGTTGTTGTTGTTGATGTAATAATGTATGGAGGCTGCTGCTGGTTGTTGTTGTTGTTGTTGTTGATGTAATAATGCTGGGATTGTATTGTAAAAGGCACGACGCTGGATATAGCAGTGAGAATAGAGGTCTAGAGTCGAGTTATCAGGTTCACTGTGTTGATTCTGACTAGAAGCCAAGCTCATGCCAGACCTGGGAATGAGAAGCTGTTGGGGCTGTTATAGACATTATTGCGTAAGACAGAATAAACCTGCCTCTCGCAGACAATGCCTCGTTTATCAAGAAGCTTCGTATCGTATAACCAGAAATCTTCTGACAGACAAAGCCACGGAGGCTATGATTAAAACTGACTGGAGAACAGGGTTAGAAGTATAAACTAAAGCTTGGAAATATGTGAACAAACAGCCAATTTTCTGAGTACAACTAAGTAAAGGTTGTCATTAGCTACTTGATCTTGTAGCACTTCGTTGCATTTCTGACAGCTGTAGTCACGTAAAACGGATTCTAAAAGTAGGGAAATTAGGGAACTGTACAAACGTTAAATAAAACAGTGTGAGTGTGTGAGTTCATGTTAAGGGTAAGGGTGAACTCTATGCCATTTTCAGTTTGACCTACAGATGAAAACTCCCCACTGTCATACTCACAGTTTTTTGTTCTGCCTGTCGTGTAATAATGTTCCCTCTGTGAAGGACGAAGTACAGACACTTGCAGGTCAGGTGTAGAGACTGCTGTTTTTCAGCTTGTTTACAGTCAACATGCTCCGTTAGGCTCTGGGATATCCACATGTGGGACAGGTGCAGGGGACAGCCGTCACCTCGCCTTCCTGTGGCAGTCCAGATCCTATGGTCCTAGAGGGAGACTGCTGCAAGACGCTGCTGAGGAACTCTGGACTGGACACTGGACACTGGCTGAGGAACTCTGGACTGGACACTGGACACTGGCTGAGGAACTCTGGACTGGATACTGGCTGACTGTACACTGGACACTGGCTGAGGAATTCTGGACTGGACACTGGCTGAGGAACTCTGGACTGGACACTGGCTGACTGGACACTGGACACTGGCTGAGGAATTATGGACTGGACACTGGCTGAGGAACTCTGGACTGGACACTGGCTGAGGAACTCTGGACTGGACATTGGCTGAAGTACTCTGGACTAGACACTGGACACCAGCTGAGGTACTCTGGACTAGACACTGGACACTGGCTGCGGTACTCTGGATGGGACACTGGACACTGGCTGAGGTACTCTGGACTGGACATTGGACACTGGCTGAAGTATCCTGGATGGGACACTGGACACTGGCTGAGGTACTCTGGACTGGACATTGGACACTGTCTGAAGTATTCTGGACTGGACACTGGACACTGGCTGAAGTACTCTGGAGTGGACACTGGACACTGGCTGAAGTACTCTGGACTGGACACTGGACATTGGCTGAGGTTCTCTGGACTGGACACTGGCTGACACTAGCTGAGGTACTCTGGACTGGACACTGGCTGGGGTACTCTGGACTGGACACTGGCTGAGGTACTCTAGATGGACACTGGACATTGGCTGAGGTACTCTGGACTGGACACTGGACACTGGCTGAAGTACTCTGGACTGGACATTGGACACTGGCTGAAGTACTCTGGAGTGGACACTGGATACTGGCTGAGGTACTCTGGACTGGACTGGACACTGGCTGAGGTACTCTAGATAGACACTGGTTGAGGTACTCTGGACTGGACACTGGACACTGGCTGAGGTACTCTGGACTGGACACTTGACACTGGCTGAAATATTCTGGATGGGACACTGGACACTGGCTGATGTACTCTGGACTGGACACTGGCTGAGGTACTCTGATAGACACTGGCTGAGGTACTCTGGACTGGACACTGGACACTGGCTGAGGTACTCTGGACTGGACACTGACACTGGCTGAAGTATTCTGGACTGGACACTGGCTGAGGTACTCTAGATAGACACTGGCTGCGGTACTCTGGACTGGACACTGGACACTGGCTGAGGTACTCTGGACTGGACACTTGACACTGGCTGAAATATTCTGGATGGGACACTGGACACTGGCTGAAGTACTCTGGACTGGACATTGGCTGAGGTACTCTAGATAGACACTGGCTGAGGTACTCTGGACTGGACACTGGACACTGGCTGAAATATTCTGGATGGGACACTGGACACTGGCTGAAGTATTCTGGACTGGACACTGGCTGAGGTACTCTAGATAGACACTGGCTGAGGTACTCTGGACTGGACACTGGACACTGGCTGAGGTACTCTGGACTGGACACTTGACACTGGCTGAAATATTCTGGATGGGACACTTGACACTGGCTGAAGTACTCTGGACTGGACATTGGATACTGGCTGAAGTATTCTGGACTGGACACTGGACACTGGCTGAAGAACTCTGGAGTGGAAACTGGACACTGGCTGAGGTACTCTGGACTGGACACTGGCTGAGGTACTCTAGATGGACACTGGCTGAGGTACTCTGGACTGGACAATGGACACTGGCTGAGGTACTCTGGACTGGACACTGGCTGGGGTACTCTGGAATGGACACTGGCTGAGGTACTCTAGATGGACACTGGACATTGGCTGAGGTACTCTGAACTGGACACTGGCTGAGATACTCTGGACTGGACACTGGAGACTGGCTGAGTTACTCTGGACTGGACACTGGACACTGGCTGACACTAGCTTAGGTACTCTGGACTGGACACTGGCTGAGGTACTCTAGATGGACACTGGACATTGGCTGAGGTACTCTGGACTGGACACTGGCTGAGATACTCTGGACTGGACACTGGACATTGGCTGAGGTTCTCTGGACTGGACACTGGCTGACACTAGCTGAGGTACTCTGGACTGGACACTGGCTGGGGTACTCTGGACTGGACACTGGCTGAGGTACTCTAGATGGACACTGGACATTGGCTGAGGTACTCTGGACTGGACACTGGACACTGGCTGAAGTACTCTGGACTGGACATTGGACACTGGCTGAAGTACTCTGGAGTGGACACTGGATACTGGCTGAGGTACTCTGGACTGGACACTGGCTGAGGTACTCTAGATAGACACTGGCTGAGGTACTCTGGACTGGACACTGTACACTGGCTGAGGTACTCTGGACTGGACACTTGACACTGGCTGAAATATTCTGGATGGGACACTGGACACTGGCTGATGTACTCTGGACTGGACACTGGCTGAGGTACTCTAGATAGACACTGGCTGAGGTACTCTGGACTGGACACTGGACACTGGCTGAGGTACTCTGGACTGGACACTGACACTGGCTGAAGTATTCTGGACTGGACACTGGCTGAGGTACTCTAGATAGACACTGGCTGAGGTACTCTGGACTGGACACTGGACACTGGCTGAGGTACTCTGGACTGGACACTTGACACTGGCTGAAATATTCTGGATGGGACACTGGACACTGGCTGAAGTACTCTGGACTGGACATTGGCTGAGGTACTCTAGATAGACACTGGCTGAGGTACTCTGGACTGGACACTGGACACTGGCTGAAATATTCTGGATGGGACACTGGACACTGGCTGAGTATTCTGGACTGGACACTGGCTGAGGTACTCTAGATAGACACTGGCTGAGGTACTCTGGACTGGACACTGGACACTGGCTGAGGTACTCTGGACTGGACACTTGACACTGGCTGAAATATTCTGGATGGGACACTGGACACTGGCTGAAGTACTCTGGACTGGACATTGGACACTGGCTGAAGTATTCTGGACTGGACACTGGACACTGGCTGAAGAACTCTGGAGTGGAAACTGGACACTGACTGAGGTTCTCTGGACTGGACACTGGCTGAGGTACTCTAGATGGACACTGGCTGAGGTACTCTGGACTGGACAATGGACACTGGCTGAGGTACTCTAGATGGACACTGGACATTGGCTGAGGTACTCTGAACTGGACACTGGCTGAGATACTCTGGACTGGACACTGGACACTGGCTGACACTAGCTTAGGTACTCTGGACTGGACACTGGCTGAGGTACTCTAGATGGACACTGGACATTGGCTGAGGTACTCTGGACTGGACACTGGCTGAGATACTCTGGACTGGACACTGGACACTGGCTGAGTTACTCTGGACTGGACACTGGACACTGGACACTGGCTGACACTAGCTGAGGTACTCTGGACTGGACACTGGCTGAGGTACTCTAGATGGACACTGGACACTGGCTGAGGTACTCTGGACTGGACACTGGACACTGGCTGACACTAGTTGAAGTACTCTGGACTGGACACTGGCTGGGGTACTCTGGACTGGACACTGGACACTGGCTGAGGCACTCTAGATGGACACTGGACACTAGCTGAGGTACTCTGGACTGGACACTGGACACTGGCTGAGGTACACTGGACTAGACAATGGACACTGGTTGAAGTTCCCAATGGAGTAGGTACAGTGCATTCAGAAAATATTTAGACTCCTTGACTTTTTCTCAAAACATTACGTTACAGCCTTATTCTAAAATAGGTTAAGTTGTTTTCCTCATCAATCTACACACAATATCCCATAATGACAAAGCGAAAATAGGTTTCAGTAGAAGGCACATGACAGCCTGCTTGGAGTTTGCCAAAAGGCACCTAAAGGACTCTCAGACCATGAGAAACAAGATTCTTTGGTCTGATGAAACCAAGATGGCCTCAATGCCAAGCATCACGTCTGGAAGTAACCTCGCACCATCCCTACGGTGAAGCATGGTGGCGGCAGCCTCATGCTGTGGGATGTTTTTCAGCGGTAAGGACTGGGAGACTAGTTAGGATCGAGGGAAAGATGAACGGAGCAAAGTACAGAGATCCTTGATGAAAACCTGCTCCAGAGCACTCAGGTCTTCAGACTGGGGCGAAGGTTCACCTTCCAACAGGACAACGACCCTAAGCACACAGCCAAGACAATGCAGGATTGGCACCGTGACAAGTCTCTGAATGTCCTTGAGTGGCCCAGCCAGAGCCCTGACTTGAACCCGATCGAACATCTCTGGAGAGACCTGAAAATAGCTGTGCAGCGCTGCTCCCCATCCAACCTGACAGAGCTTAAGAGGACCTGCAGAAATTAATGGGAGAAACCCAAATACAAGTGTGCCAAGCTTGTACAGTCCTACCCAAGAAGACTTGAGGCTGTAATCGCTGCCAAAGGTGCTTCAACAAAGTACTGAGTAAAGGGTCTGAATACTTATGTAAATGTGATATTTAAGTTTGTTATTTTTAATACATTTGCAAAACAAATAGCTTGGTCATTATGGGGTATTGTGTGTAGATTGATCGTGGATGTAAACGGTTTTCTTCCACTGAAGGAGAGGAGGACCAAAATGCAGCGTGGTTAGAGTTGAACATGTTTAATCAAGACCATACACGAAAACACTACCGAATGAAAACCGAAACAGTCCTATCTGGTGCAATGACACAAAGACAGAAGACAACCACAGACAAAAACCCAACACAAAACAAGCTACCTAAATATGGTTCCCAATCAGAGACAATGACTAACACCTGCCTCTGATTGAGAACCATATCAGCCCAAACATAGAAATAGACAAACTAGACACAGAACATAGAACGCCCACTCTGCTCACGTCCTGACCAACACTTAAAACAAAGAAAACACAAAAAAACTATGGTCAGAACGTGACAGTGGAAAAAAAACTATTTAATCCATTTTAAAATAAGGCTGTAAAATAACAAAATGTGGAAAAGAGTAAAAGAGTCTGAATGGTTTCAGAATGCACTGCACTGTACAACGTGACCAATAAACATTCTCAAACTGTACAGAGTCTCAGTCATTCATAAAGTGAATAAATATTGGACCTGTGGATTAGCTCAGAACTACATCAGATCTTTTCACATCAGATCTCTTTCAAAGCTCTTTCCCAAAAACTTTTTGAATTTGATATAATAATAATGTTGATACTATAGCAGAGGTCTGTCATGCTGTCAGATAACAAACTGTCAAACAGACTTCATTTTAAGTAACATCTGTAAGATCAACTGTTATGTAATCAACTGAACTGCATAGAAATCATTACAGTGAAGGGACCAGCCTCTGTTCCCAGGACCTTACTGTGAAGGAGAACAGCCTCTGTTCCCAGGGCCTTACTGTGAAGGAGAACAGCCTCTGTTCCCAGGGCCTTACTGTGAAGGAGAACAGCCTCTGTTCCCAGGGCCTTACTGTGAAGGAGAACAGTCTCTGTTCCCAGAGCCTTACTGTGAAGGAGAACAGCCTCTGTTCCCAGGGCCTTACTGTGAAGGAGCACAGCCTCCGTTCCCAAGGCCTTACTGTGAAGGAGAACAGCCTCTGTTCCCAGGGCCTTACTGTGAAGGAGAACAGCCTCTGTTCCCAGGGCCTTACTGAGAAGGAGAACAGCCTCTGTTCCCAGGGCCTTACTGTGAAGGAGAACAGCCTCTGTTCCCAGGGCCTTACTGTGAAGGAGAACAGCCTCTGTTCCCAGGGCCTTACTGTGAAGGAGAACAGCCTCTGTTCCCAGGGCCTTACTGTGAAGGAGAACAGTCTCTGTTCCCAGGGCCTTACTGTGAAGGAGAACAGCCTCCGTTCCCAGGGCCTTACTGTGAAGGAGAACAGCCTCTGTTCCCAGGGCCTTACTGTGAAGGAGAACAGCCTCCGTTCCCAGGGCCTTACTGTGAAGGAGAACAGTCTCTGTTCCCAGGGCCTTACTGTGAAGGAGAACAGCCTCCGTTCCCAGGGCCTTACTGAGAAGGAGAACAGCCTCCGTTCCCAGGGCCTTACTGTGAAGGAGAACAGCCTCTGTTCCCAGGGCCTTACTGTGAAGGAGAACAGCCTCTGTTCCCAGGGCCTTACTGTGAAGGAGAACAGCCTCTGTTCCCAGGGCCTTACTGTGAAGGAGAACAGCCTCTGTTCCCAGGGCCTTACTGTGAAGGAGAACAGCCTCTGTTCCCAGGGCCTTACTGTGAAGGAGAACAGCCTCTGTTCCCAGGGCCTTACTGTGAAGGAGAACAGCCTCCGTTCCCAGGGCCTTACTGTGAAGGAGAACAGCCTCCGTTCCCAGGGCCTTACTGTGAAGGAGAACAGCCTCTGTTCCCATGGCCTTACTGTGAAGGAGAACAGCCTCTGTTCCCAGGGCCTTACTGTGAAGGAGAACAGCCTCTGTTCCCAGGGCCTTACTGTGAAGGAGAACAGTCTCTGTTCCCAGGGCCTTACTGTGAAGGAGAACAGCCTCCGTTCCCAGGGCCTTACTGTGAAGGAGCACAGCCTCTGTTCCGAGGGCCTTACTGTGAAGGAGAACAGCCTCTGTTCTCAGGGCCTTACTGTGAAGGAGAACAGCCTCTGTTCTCAGGGCCTTACTGTGAAGGAGAACAGCCTCCGTTCCCAGGGCCTTACTGTGAAGGAGAACAGCCTCTGTTCCCAGGGCCTTACTGTGAAGGAGAACAGCCTCTGTTCCCAGGGCCTTACTGTGAAGGAGAACAGCCTCTGTTCCCAGGGCCTTACTGTGAAGCCCAACAGCCTCTGTTCCCAGGGCCTTACTGTGAAGAAGAACAGCCTCTGTTCTCAGGGCCTTACTGTGAAGGAGAACAGCCTCTGTTCCCAGGGCCTTACTGTGAAGGACAACAGCCTCTGTTCCCAGGGCCTTACTGTGAAGGAGAACAGCCTCTGTTCCCAGGGCATTACTGTGAAGGAGAACAGCCTCTGTTCTCAGGGCGTTACTGTGAAGTAGAAATGGGTTCAAACACTATTCGTAATCATTTCAAATAGTGTATGTGTGATTGATTTAGCTTGCCTGCCGCATTGGAACCAATAGAAGAGTTGTGAAAGTGCAAACTCTGCAGGGTCCTGCAGGCAGGCTAAAGTAGTCAAAAGATGAAATAGTGTTTGAACAGAGGTCTTCTGTGGTGCTGTGTATGATGCTTGACCCCTCTGAGGTTACTGCCAGATCCTTGAGAAATCTGCATTGACTACTTTGACCTCTTCTGGCGGAGAGAGAGAGAGCTCTCCCCACAGCGGGCAACCGCTTAAGCGAGGCGGAGAAGCATTCCTCTGTTAAGTGTTTGAGACACACGTAAAGGATTAGAAAAGCAGTCCAACGAGCACAAGGAATAATGTTTGGAGTCACCCACTGAAATGTTTTAGTCCCATAACCTTACTGGGCGCTGAACCGGAACGGGATTTATGAGACCAAATTATCAACTTTGCCGTCTAACAGTGAAGTGGACGTCACAAAAATAGGTTGGGGCTAAATGCTAGGTTGTTTGGGGCTAAATGAATGGAATAAATAATTGTTCATTGTACTGTACTGTAGGCCTGATGTCAGCCTGGGTACCATTACATTGTACTGTACTGTTGGCCTGCTGTTTGCCTGGGTACCATTACATTGTACTGTAGGCCTGCTGTTAGCCTGGGTACCATTACATTGTACTGTACTGTTGGCCTGCTGTTAGCCTGGGTACCATTACATTGTACTGTACTGTTGGCCTGCTGTTAGCCTGGGTACCATTACATTGTACTGTAGGCCTGCTGTTAGCCTGGGTACCATTACATTGTACTGTACTGTTGGCCTGCTGTTAGCCTGGGTACCATTACATTGTACTGTACTGTTGGCCTGCTGTTAGCCTGGGTACCATTACATTGTACTGTAGTGTTGGCCTGCTGTTAGCCTGGGTACCATTACATTGTACTGTACTGTTGGCCTGCTGTTAGCCTGGGTACCATTACATTGTACTGTACTGTTGGCCTGCTGTTAGCCTGGGTACCGTTACATTGTCCTGTACTGTTGGCCTGCTGTTAGCCTGGGTACCGTTACATTGTACTGTAGACCTGCTGTTAGCCTGAGTACCGTTACATTGTACTGTACTGTAGGCCTGCTGTTAGCTTGGGTACCATTACATTGTACTGTACTGTAGGCCTGCTGTTAGCCTGGGTACTGTTACATTGTACTGTACTGTAGGCCTGATGTTAGCCTGGGTACCATTACATTGTACTGTAGGCCTGCTGTTAGCCTGGGTACCATTACGTTGTACTGTACTGTTGGCCTGCTGTTAGCCTGGGTACCGTTACATTGTACTGTACTGTAGGCCTGCTGTTAGCCTGGGTACCATTACATTGTACTGTACTGTAGGCTTGCTGTTTGCCTGGGTACCATTACATTGTACTGTACTGTTGGCCTGCTGTTAGCCTGGGTACCATTACATTGTACTGTACTGTAGGCCTGCTGTTAGCCTGGGTACCATTACATTGTACTGTACTGTTGGCCTGCTGTTAGCCTGGGTACCATTACATTGTACTGTACTGTTGGCCTGCTGTTAGCCTGGGTACCATTACATTGTACTGTACTGTAGGCATGCTGTTAGCCTGGGTACCATTACATTGTACTGTACTGTTGGCCTGCTGTTAGCCTGGGTACCATTACATTGTACTGTACTGTAGGCCTGCTGTTAGCTTGGGTCCATTACATTGTACTGTACTGTAGGCCTGCTTGGGTACCATTACATTGTACTGTACTGTAGGCCTGCTGTTAGCCTGGGTACCGTTACATTGTACTGTACTGTTGGCCTGCTGTTAGCCTGGGTACCGTTACATTGTACTGTAGACCTGCTGTTAGCCTGGGTACCGTTACATTGTACTGTACTGTTGGCCTGCTGTTAGCCTGGGCACCATTACATTGTACTGTACTGTAGGCCTGCTGTTAGCTTGGGTACCATTACATTGTACTGTACTGTAGGCCTGCTTGGGTACCATTACATTGTACTGTACTGTAGGCCTGCTGTTAGCCTGGGTACCGTTACATTGTACTGTACTGTTGGCCTGCTGTTAGCCTGGGTACCGTTACATTGTACTGTAGACCTGCTGTTAGCCTGGGTACCGTTACATTGTACTGTACTGTAGGCCTGCTGTTAGCTTGGGTACCATTACATTGTACTGTACTGTAGGCCTGCTGTTAGCCTGGGTACTGTTACATTGTACTGTACTGTAGGACTGATGTTAGCCTGGGTACCATTACATTGTACTGTAGGCCTGCTGTTAGCCTGGGTACCATTACATTGTACTGTACTGTAGGCCTGCTGTTAGCCTGGGTACCGTTACATTGTACTGTAGGCCTGCAGTTAGCCTGGGTACCGTTACATTGAGTGCCATTTTAACTTATTTTAGATGTTATTTTCAATTGGACATTACATTTAGTTCATCTCAGAGTAGGAGTGCATATCTAGGGTCAGTTTAGCCTTTCAGGTCCTAATAAATAAAAGTCATCTGGACACAAGGGACCTGGTCCTAGATCAGATCTCCTACTATGCTTTATGACTACAGGCCCAGATATGCACAGTACATACTTCTGCCCAGCTCTACTAACACACATTGTCATGATACAGACTCTACAGTAGGTGCGTTGTCTGCATGGGAAATACTTCACCTACTAGACTAGATCATGCCTGCGTCCCAAGTGGAACACTAGACTAGATCATGGCCTGCGTCCCAAGTGGAATACTAGACTAGATCATGCATGCGTCCCAAGTGGAATACTAGACTAGATCATGCCTGCGTCCCAAGTGGAATACTAGACTAGATCATGCATGCGTCCCAAGTGGAATACTAGACTAGATCATGCCTGCGTCCCAAGTGGAATACTAGACTAGATCATGCCTGCGTCCCAAGTGGAATACTAGACTAGATCATGGCTTGCGTCCCAAGTGGAACACTAGAATAGATCATGCCTGCGTCCCAAGTGGAACACTAGACTAGATCATGGTTGCGTCCCAAGTGGAATACTAGACTAGATCATGGCCTGCGTCCCAAGTGGAACACTAGCATAGATCATTCCTGCGTCCCAAGTGGAATACTAGACTAGATCATGCCTGCGTCCCAAGTGGAACACTAGACTAGATCATGGCCTGCGTCCCAAGTGGAACACTAGACTAGATCATGGTCTGCGTCCCAAGTGGAACACTAGAATAGATCATGCCTGCGTCCCAAGTGGAACACTAGACTAGATCATGGCTGTGTCCCAAGTGGAACACTAGACTAGATTATGCCTGAGTCCCAAGTGGAACACTAGACTAGATCATGGCCTGCGTCCCAAGTGGAACACTAGAATAGATCATGGCCTGAGTCCCAAGTGGAACACTAGACTAGATCATGGCCTGCGTCCCAAGTGGAATACTAGACTAGATCATGGTTGCATCCCAAGTGGAATACTAGACTAGATCATGGCCTGCGTCCCAAGTGGCACCCTATTCCTTTTATGGTGCACTACTTTTGACCAGGACCCTATAGGGAATAAGGTCCCATTTGGGACAGACAATGTGTAGTGTAGTGTTCACTATATTTCATTGTTCCTGTCATCTTCATCATAACCCCACACTCACCTGAATATCACAGTTAAATCTAGAAGGCTTGTCTGACTAGCCCTCATGTTGAAAGGCATGGTAGGATAAATCATCGGGTGAGGATTGCTTAGCTAACATGGTTCCCATACATCTCACATTTTTATAGCATTTTGGAATCGCCTCTCTTGATTTGACTTTGGTATGGTGAGGTGGGGTGAGGTGAGGTGGGGTGAGAGGGCTTTCTGGAGAATGGAGAAAGATGGTATAGCGCCCTCTGCTGGACAGGTTATGAACTACTGGTTATTAAGAGAATTTAATTTAATTTAAAATGTTTAATTGAACCTTTATTTAACTAGGCAAGTCAGTTAAGATCAAATTCTTATTTTACAATGACGGGCTATATGTAATGGTACCCAGGCTAACAGCAGGCCTACAGTACAATGTAACGGTACCCAGGCTAACAGCAGGCCTACAGTACAATGTAACTGTACCCAGGCTAACAGCAGGCCTACAGTACAATGTAACGGTACCCAGGCTAACAGCAGATCTACAGTACAATGTAACGGTACCCAGGCTAACAGCAGGCCTACAGTACAATGTAACGGTACCCAGGCTAACAGCAGGCCTACAGTATAATGTAACGGTACCCAGGCTAACAGCAGGCCTACAGTACAATGTAACTGTACCCAGGCTAACAGCAGGACAACAGTACAATGTAACGGTACCCAGGCTAACAGCAGACCTACAGTACAATGTAACGGTACCCAGGCTAACAGCAGGCCTACAGTACAATGTAACGGTACCCAGGCTAACAGCAGGCCTACAGTATAATGTAACGGTACCCAGGCTAAATGGCACATACCAAAACATAACAACAGTATTGGATTGATCAGCATTACAAACACTGTTTATTTTAGACTATAAGGGCTGAATTCAAACAGATCGTTAACCGGCGATAGGCGACACCCACATGTCGCCTATCGTTTTGGCTGTGACGGAGGAGGAACTGCATTGACGCTGTCATTGTCAGGAGGCCGCACCGTCCCGCACTCTCCTTAGGAAGTTCAGAAGGAGAAAGTGTAGGCCGTATATATATATATATAAAATAATAACACTCAAATTGAAAATCATTCAAATGAAATAACAAAGGATTTCCGTCAGTCTAATCATGGTGTCGATGACATCACACATTCCAGTGTTCCATCTTGTAAACACGGCTACATGGGATTCCTACTGACGCAACTCTGCGTAGCAGGTGGTAATGTCCGCGATAGTTATAAAACCAGGAGCCGCTGGTGGATTTGACAGCTCTAACGCGCTCCACCTCCGACACCGTTTAAAACACCCAGCTTGCTATACAGGTTATGGCTAGCGCAAATCTGATTGACTAGAGCCCTATCATTTTAAATGATTTTGTGATAAAGTGATGATTATAAGCCTATTGTTAATCAAGTAGCAGAGGAAGAGACAAGGGTAAGTTGAGAGCAGGAGAAGGGAGAGAGGGGGAAGACATCCCCAGGGTAGACATTCCTTCATGACTTCAAGTGTTTCTCTTGCTTTTCTTCTTGAATAACTTCCCGACCCATTCCCACTACCTGAGGACCTCTGACCTTCTGCAGGCCTCTGTAACTAAATACAGACCTTCTATAGACCTCTATAGCTAAATACAGACCTTCTATAGGTCTCTGTAGTTAAATACATACCTTCTATAGGTCTCTGTAGCTAAATACAGACCTTCTATAGGTCTCTGTAGTTAAATACAGACCTTCTATAGGTCTCTGTAACTAAATACAGACCTTCTATAGGTCTCTGTAGTTAAATACAGACCTTCTATAGGTCTCTGTAGTTAAATACAGACCTTCTATAGGGCTCTGTAGCTAAATACAGACCTTCTATAGGTCTCTGTAGTTAAATACAGACCTTCTATAGGTCTCTGTAGTTAAATACAGACCTTCTATAGACCTCTGTAACTAAATACAGACCTTCTATAGGTCTCTGTAGCTAAATACGGACCTTCTATAGGTCTCTGTAGTTAAATACAGACCTTCTATAGACCTCTATAGCTAAATACAGACCTTCTATAGGTCTCTATAGCTAAATACAGACCTATAGACCTCTGTAGCTAAATACAGACCTTCTATAGGTCTCTGTAGATAAATACAGACCTTGGTTCTATATTGTTGACTTGACGTTAGCTAATATGGTGACAGCGATGTAGGCTGTGTGTAGCAGTTAGCGATTATGATATGAAGGTTTGGCTTGGAAAGGTTTTTTCCCCTGGTCACAGACAGCTGATGTGTTGTGCACTGAAGTCCACAAGCGAAGGGAAATGGTGAGAGAATTTGTCCAGTAGAAACTGTCTTTTGCAACGGTTGGACTAATGATGAACACCAGGGTTAGTGTAGATCATCAGGGTTAGAGTAGATCACCAGGGTTAGAGTAGATCACCAGGGTTAGTGTAGATCACCAGGGTTAGTGTAGATCACCAGGGTTAGTGTAGATCACCAGGGTTAGAGTAGATCACCAGGGTTAGGGTACAACACCAGGGTTAGTGTAGATCACCAGGGTTAGTGTAGATCCTCAGGGTTAGAGTAGATCACCAGGGTCAGGGTAGATCACCAGGGTTAGGGTTAGGGTAGAACACCAAGGTCAGGGTTAGGGTAGAACACCAGGGTTAGGGTAGATGACAAGGGTTAGGGTAGATCACCAGGGTTAGGGTAGTACATCAGGGTTAGGATAGAACACCAGGGTTAGGGTAGATCACCAGGGTCAGGCTTAGGGTAGAACACCAGGGTTAGGGTACAACACCAGGGTTAGTGTAGATCATCAGGGTTAGGGTTAGGGTAGATCATCATGGTCAGGGTTAGGGTAGATCACCAGGGTCAGGGTAGATCACCAGGGTCAGGGTAGATCACCAGGGTCAGGGTTAGGGTAGATCACCAGGGTCAGGGTAGATCACCAGGGTCAGGGTAGATCACCAGGGTCAGGGTTAGGGTAGATCACCAGGGTCAGGGTAGATCACCAGGGTCAGGGTTAGGGTAGATCACCAGGGTCAGGGTTAGGGTACAACACCAGGGTTAGGGTAGATCACCAGGGTTAGTGTAGATCACCAGGGTTAGTGTAGATCACCAGGGTCAGGGTAGATCACCAGGGTTAGGGTAGATCATCAGGGTTAGGGTAGATCACCAGGGTTAGGGTAGATCATCATGGTCAGGGTTAGAGTAGATCACCAGGGTCAGGGTACAACACCAGGGTTAGTGTAGATCACCAGGGTTAGAGTAGATCACCAGGGTTAGAGTAGATCACCAGGGTTAGAGTAGATCACCAGGGTTAGTGTAGATCACCAGGGTTAGGGTTAGAGTAGATCACCAGGGTTAGAGTAGATCACCAGGGTCAGGGTAGATCACCAGGGTCAGGGTAGATCACCAGGGTCAGGGTTAGGGTAGATCACCAGGGTCAGGGTAGATCACCAGGGTCAGGGTAGATCACCAGGGTCAGGGTTAGGGTAGATCACCAGGGTCAGGGTTAGGGTACAACACCAGGGTTAGGGTAGATCACCAGGGTTAGTGTAGATCACCAGGGTTAGTGTAGATCACCAGGGTCAGGGTAGATCACCAGGGTTAGGGTAGATCATCAGGGTTAGGGTAGATCACCAGGGTTAGGGTAGATCATCATGGTCAGGGTTAGAGTAGATCACCAGGGTCAGGGTACAACACCAGGGTTAGTGTAGATCACCAGGGTTAGAGTAGATCACCAGGGTTGGAGTAGATCACCAGGGTTAGGGTTAGAGTAGATCACCAGGGTTAGAGTAGATCACCAGGGTTAGAGTAGATCACCAGGGTTAGGGTAGATCACCAGGGTTAGAGTAGATCATCATGGTCAGGGTTAGAGTAGATCACCAGGGTCAGGGTTAGGGTAGATCACCAGGGTTAGGGTACAACACCAGGGTTAGTGTAGATCACCAGGGTTAGTGTTTTTTTTGTTTTTTTAATTTCACCTTTATTTAACCAGGTAGGCTAGTTGAGAACAAGTTCTCATTTGCAACTGCGACCTGGCCAAGATAAAGCATAGCAGTGTGAACAGACAACACAGAGTTACACATGGAGTAAACAATTAACAAGTCAATAACACAGTAGAAAAAAAGGGGAGTCTATCTACAATGTGTGCAAAAGGCATGAGGTAGGCGAATAATTACAATATTGCAGATTAACACTGGGGTGATAAATGATCAGATGATCATGTACAGGTAGAGATATTTGTGTGCAAAAGAGCAGAAAAGTAAATAAATAAAAACTGTGGGGATGAGGTAGGTGAAAATGGGTGGGCTATTTACCAATAGATTATGTACAGCTGCAGCGATCGGTGTAGATCACCAGGGTTAGAGTAGATCACCAGGGTTAGAGTAGATCATCAGGGTTAGAGTAGATCACCAGGGTTAGAGTAAATCACCAGGGTTAGGGTAGATCACCAGGGTCAGGGTTAGGGTACAACACCAGGGTTAGGGTTAGGGTACAACACCAGGGTTAGAGTAGATCACCAGGGTTAGGGTTAGGGTACAACACCAGGGTTAGGGTAGATCACCAGGGTCAGGGTTAGGGTACAACACAAGGGTTAGGGTAGATCACCATGGTCAGGGTTAGGGTACAACACCAGGGTTAGGGTAGATCACCAGGGTCAGGGTTAGGGTACAACACCAGGGTTAGGGTACAACACCAGGGTTAGTGTAGATCACCAGGGTTAGGGTAGATCATCAAGGTCAGGGTTAGGGTACAACACCAGGGTCAGGGTAGATCACCAGGGTCAGGGTTAGGGTACAACACCAGGGTTAGGGTACAACACCAGGGTTAGTGTAGATCACCAGGGTTAGGGTACAACACCAGGGTTAGAGTAGATCACCAGGGTTAGGGTAGATAACCAGGGTTAGAGTAGATCACCAGGGTTAGGGTACAACACCAGGGTTAGAGTAGATCACCAGGGTTAGGGTAGATCACCAGGGTTAGAGTAGATCACCAGGGTTAGAGTAGATCACCAGGGTTAGGGTAGATCACCAGGGTTAGAGTAGATCACCAGGGTTAGGGTAGATCACCGGGGTCAGGGTTAGGGTACAACACCAGGGTTAGGGTAGATCACCAGGGTCAGGGTTAGGGTACAACACCAGGGTCAGGGTTAGGGTACAACACCAGGGTCAGGGTTAGGGTAGATAATCAAGGTCAGGGTTAGGGTAGATCACCAGGGTTAGGGTAGATCACCAGGGTTAGGGTAGATCACCAGGGTCAGGGTAGGGTACAACACCAGGGTTAGGGTACAACACCAGGGTTAGTGTAGATCACCAGGGTTAGGGTAGATCATCAAGGTCAGGGTTAGTGTAGATCACCAGGGTTAGGGTAGATCATCAGGGTTAGAGTAGATCACCAGGGTTAGGGTAGATCACCAGGGTTAGGGTAGATCACCAGGGTTAGAGTAGATCACCAGGGTTAGGGTAGATCACCAGGGTTAGGGTAGATCATCAAGGTCAGGGTTAGGGTAGATCACCAGGGTTAGTGTAGATCACCAGGGTTAGAGTAGATCACCAGGGTTAGGGTAGATCATCAAGGTCAGGGTTAGGGTAGATCACCAGGGTTAGTGTAGATCACCAGGGTTAGTGTAGATCACCAGGGTTAGTGTAGATCACCAGGGTTAGAGTAGATCACCAGGGTTAGGGTACAACACCAGGGTTAGGGTAGATCATCAAGGTTAGTGTAGATCACCAGGGTTAGAGTAGATCACCAGGGTTAGTGTAGATCACCAGGGTTAGTGTAGATCACCAGGGTTAGAGTAGATCACCAGGGTTAGGGTACAACACCAGGGTTAGGGTAGATCATCAAGGTCAGGGTTAGGTAGATCACCAGGGTTAGGTAGATCACCAGGGTTAGTGTAGATCACCAGGGTTAGTGTACAACACCAGGGTTAGAGTAGATCACCAGGGTTAGTGTAGATCACCAGGGTTAGAGTAGATCACCAGGGTTAGGGTAGATCATCAAGGTCAGGGTTAGTGTAGATCACCAGGGTTAGTGTAGATCACCAGGGTTAGTGTAGATCACCAGGGTTAGAGTAGATCACCAGGGTTAGTGTAGATCACCAGGGTTAGAGTAGATCACCAGGGTCAGGGTTAGAGTAGATCACCAGGGTTAGAGTAGATCACCAGGGTTAGTGTAGATCATCAGGGTTAGTGTAGATCACCAGGGTTAGTGTAGATCACCAGGGTTAGTGTAGATCATCAGGGTTAGTGTAGATCACCAGGGTTAGGGTAGATCACCAGGGTTAGGGTAGATCACCAGGGTTAGTGTAGATCACCAGGGTTAGGGTACAACACCAGGGTTAGTGTAGATCACCAGGGTTAGAGTAGATCACCAGGGTTAGTGTAGATCACCAGGGTTAGAGTAGATCACCAGGGTTAGTGTAGATCACCAGGGTTAGTGTAGATCACCAGGGTTAGAGTAGATCACCAGGGTTAGGGTAGATCACCAGGGTTAGGGTAGATCATCAAGGTCAGGGTTAGGGTAGATCACCAGGGTTAGTGTAGATCACCAGGGTTAGAGTAGATCACCAGGGTTAGGGTAGATCATCAAGGTCAGGGTTAGGGTAGATCACCAGGGTTAGTGTAGATCACCAGGGTTAGTGTAGATCACCAGGGTTAGTGTAGATCACCAGGGTTAGAGTAGATCACCAGGGTTAGGGTACAACACCAGGGTTAGGGTAGATCATCAAGGTTAGTGTAGATCACCAGGGTTAGAGTAGATCACCAGGGTTAGTGTAGATCACCAGGGTTAGTGTAGATCACCAGGGTTAGAGTAGATCACCAGGGTTAGGGTACAACACCAGGGTTAGGGTAGATCATCAAGGTCAGGGTTAGGGTAGATCACCAGGGTTAGGGTAGATCACCAGGGTTAGTGTAGATCACCAGGGTTAGTGTACAACACCAGGGTTAGAGTAGATCACCAGGGTTAGTGTAGATCACCAGGGTTAGAGTAGATCACCAGGGTTAGGGTAGATCATCAAGGTCAGGGTTAGTGTAGATCACCAGGGTTAGTGTAGATCACCAGGGTTAGTGTAGATCACCAGGGTTAGAGTAGATCACCAGGGTTAGTGTAGATCACCAGGGTTAGAGTAGATCACCAGGGTCAGGGTTAGAGTAGATCACCAGGGTTAGAGTAGATCACCAGGGTTAGTGTAGATCATCAGGGTTAGTGTAGATCACCAGGGTTAGTGTAGATCACCAGGGTTAGTGTAGATCATCAGGGTTAGTGTAGATCACCAGGGTTAGGGTAGATCACCAGGGTTAGGTAGATCACCAGGGTTAGTGTAGATCACCAGGGTTAGGGTACAACACCAGGGTTAGTGTAGATCACCAGGGTTAGAGTAGATCACCAGGGTTAGTGTAGATCACCAGGGTTAGAGTAGATCACCAGGGTTAGTGTAGATCACCAGGGTTAGTGTAGATCACCAGGGTTAGAGTAGATCACCAGGGTTAGTGTAGATCACCAGGGTTAGAGTAGATCACCAGGGTTAGTGTAGATCACCAGGGTCAGGGTAGATCACCAGGGTTAGGGTAGATCACCAGGGTTAGTGTAGATCATCAGGGTTAGTGTAGATCACCAGGGTTAGGGTAGATCACCAGGGTTAGGGTAGATCACCAGGGTTAGTGTAGATCACCAGGGTTAGGGTACAACACCAGGGTTAGTGTAGATCACCAGGGTTAGTGTACAACACCAGGGTTAGTGTAGATCACCAAGGTTAGGGTAGATCACCAGGGTTAGTGTAGATCATCAGGGTTAGTGTAGATCACCAGGGTTAGGGTAGATCACCAGGGTTAGGGTAGATCACCAGGGTTAGTGTAGATCACCAGGGTTAGGGTACAACACCAGGGTTAGTGTAGATCACCAGGGTTAGTGTAGATCACCAGGGTTAGTGTAGATCACCAGGGTTAGTGTAGATCACCAGGGTTAGGTAGATCACCAGGGTTAGGTAGATCACCAGGGTTAGTGTAGATCACCAGGGTTAGGGTAGATCACCAGGGTTAGTGTAGATCACCAGGGTTAGTGTAGATCACCAGGGTTAGGTAGATCATCAAGGTCATGGTTAGGTAGATCACCAGGGTTAGGGTACAACACCAGGGTTAGTGTAGATCACCAGGGTCAGGGTAGATCCCCAGGGTTAGGGTAGATCACCAGGGTTAGGGTACAACACCAGGGTTAGTGTAGATCACCAGGGTCAGGGTAGATCCCCAAGGTTAGGGTAGAACACCAGGGTTAGTGTAGATCACCAGGGTTAGGGTAGAACACCAGGGTTAGGTAGATCACCAGGGTTAGGGTAGATCACCCGGGTTAGGTAGATCACCGGGGTTAGGGTAGAACACCAGGGTTAGGTAGAACACCAGGGTTAGTATAGATCACCAGGGTTAGGTAGATCACCAGGGTTAGAGTAGAACACCAGGGTCAGGTAGATCACCAGGGTTAGGGTAGAACACCAGGGTTAGAGTAGATCACCAGGTTTAGGGTAGAACACCAGGGTTAGGGTACAGCACCAGGGTCAGCATTAGGGTATAGGACCCAGTTAGCTTGGTGATGATGATAAATGACCTGTCAGAGAAGTGACTGACAAGTCTCAAATGTTTACATGCGGCCCCTATATCTCTGTCCCAGGGATCTGAGGGGCTGGTTGGAGAGCCAGCGAGGTACTGCCCCCCCCCCTATATCTCTGTCCCAGGGATCTGAGGGGCTGGTTGGAGAGCCAGCGAGGTACTGCCCTCCCCCCTATGTCTCCTCAGAGCTAGTGTTACTGCGTCACATACATCACCCTGACATGGTGTAGTCTCTGAAACAGCAGGCTTCGGCCCCCGTTGGCCCCGTCCCAGGAGGATCACATATTTGCCATACATTGCACTCAGTGAGGTGTGCTAGTATCACAGACACACAGCCATGGATGGATCCAGACAGGGGAATTACAGACAGACAACCATGGATGGATCCAGACAGGGGAATTACAGACAGACAACCATGGATGGATCCAGACAGGGGAATTACAGACACACAACCATGGATGGATCCAGACAGGGGAATTACAGACAGACAACCATGGATGGATCCAGACAGGAGAATTACAGACAGACAGCCATGGATGGTTCCAGACAGGGGAATTACAGACAGACAACCATGGATGGATCCAGACAGGGGAATTACAGACACACAACCATGGATGGATCCAGCCAGGATCATCAGACAGACAACCATGGATGGATCCAGCCAGGATCATCAGACAGACAACCATGGATGGATCCAGCCAGGAGCATCAGACAGACAACCACGGATGGATCCAGCCAGGATCATCAGACAGACAACCACGGATGGATCCGGCCAGGAGCATCAGACAGACAACCATGGATGGATCCAGCCAGGACCATCAGACAGACAACCACGGATGGATCCGGCCAGGAGCATCAGACAGACAACCACGGATGGATCCAGCCAGGAGCATCTTTCTCATTCATACTCAGTGTTTCCATAATCTACCAAAACAAGAACCTTCTGTACTGTCTTCTTACTTAAACAGGTCAACATGTGAGTGAGCCAGTTAGTTCTTCATGGATCTGTGCATTTAGATAATAGCTTGCTATCTTTGTATTTTATTTTATTTTAAACAATATCCTAGCAACATAACATGAGAAAACGTTGGATACTTTAGTACCTACCCATTCAGATGCATCACTGAAGCCCACCCGTCATGGTGCAGGAACACACCAGTGAGGTCAGTGGACTTGGGACTTTGCTGTTCCCTCCACCAGGCTGTTCCCTCCACCAGGCTGTTCCCTCCACCATGCTGTTCCCTCCACCAGGCTGTTCCCACCACCATGCTGTTCCCTCCACCAGGCCGTTCCCACCACCATGCTGTTCCCTCCACCAGGCTGTTCCCACCACCATGCTGTTCCCTCCACCAGGCCGTTCCCACCACCATGCTGTTCCCTCCACCGGGCTGTTCCCACCACCGGGCTGTTCCCTCCACCAGGCGGTTCCCACCACCAGGCTGTTCCATCCACCAGGCTGTTCCCTCCACCAGGCTGTTCCCACCACCAGGCTGTTCCCTCCACCAGGCTGTTCCCTCCACCAGGCTGTTCCCTCCACCAGGCCGTTCCCTCCACCAGGCTGTTCCCACCACCGGGCCTTTACACCACCGGGCCTTTACACCACCGGGCCTTTACACCACCGGGCCTTTACACCACCAGGCCTTTACACCACCAGGCCTTTACACCACCAGGCCTTTACACCAGCAGGCCTTTACACCAGCAGGCCTTTACACCACCAGGCCTTTACACCAGCAGGCCTTTACACCACCGGGCCTTTACACCACCGGGCCTTTACACCACCAGGCCTTTACACCACCAGGCCTTTACACCACCAGGCCTTTACACCACCAGGCCTTTACACCAGCAGGCCTTTACACCACCAGGCCTTTACACCACCAGGCTGTTCCCTCCACCAGGCCTTTACACCACCGGGCCTTTACACCACCGGGCCTTTACACCACCAGGCCTTTACACCACCAGGCCTTTACACCACCAGGCCTTTACACCACCAGGCCTTTACACCACCAGGCCTTTACACCACCAGGCCATTCCACCACCAGGCCTTTACACCACCAGGCCTTTACCTCACCTGGCCTTTACACCACCAGGCCTTTACACCACCAGGCCTTTACACCAGCAGGTCGTTCCTCTCTTGACGTTAAAGCCACAATGTATTATTCGTGTATGAGTCTATGATAATGTAGTTCAAAATGACTAAATTGAATTGTAAATATTCTAACAAATGTTGAACTTTTGCATAAAAAAACCCATTTTGATTGAATATCATCAACCTCCATGGTTAGATTTGTAGAAATATATTGTGCAACCTGTCCTTATATTATATATCGCAACCTGTCCTTATATTATATATCGCAACCTGTCCTTATATTATATATCGCAACCTGTCCT
>NC_088405.1:4908094-4913094 GCF_034236695.1 Oncorhynchus nerka
GTCTCTCTCTCTGTCTCTCTCTCTCTCTCTCTCTGTGTCTCTCAATTCAATTCAATTCAAGGGGCTTTATTGGCATGGGAAACATGTAGAAGATTGGGGAAGATTTTAATTTGTGGTCTGTATATTTGATCATTTCAGTTAGGATACCATCCCACCCCACAAGTCTTTTTTAGGTTGGGGGGTTTGAGAATCCAGTGAGTTCTGGTCGTCTTTAATAGTTGAACCTAAGATTTGTTTTTGATCATGTATATGTTTTTGCTGTTTGTTCTTTGTTATAGAGCCAGAAAGACTAGAGAAGTGGTTTATCCATACATCATTTCTGCTCTGGATAGATAACTCTTTGTGTTGTTGTGTGTTTAGATGTGCTTAGATTCTATGGATTCTTCAGTTACATTGAGCTGATTTCTGACGTGCTGTTCCTTCTTTTTCCGTAGTGTATTTCTGTATTGTTTTAGTGATTCACCGTAGTGAAGGAGTAGACTCAGGTTTTCTGGGTCTCTATGTTTTTGGTTAGACAAGTTTCTCAATTTCTTTCTTAGGTTTTTGCGTTCTTCATCAAACTATTTGTCATTGTTGTTCATTTTCTCAGGTTGTCTGCTTGTAATTTATTTATTTTGATAGGGAAGCTGAGAGGTTAAATATACTGTTGAGGTTTTCTACTGCCAAGTTTACACCTTCACTATCACAGTGAAACATTTTGCCCAGGAAAATGTCTAGAAGGGATTGAATATGTTGTTGCCTAATTGTTTTTTGGGGGGAGATTTCCAGACTACTTTCCTTCCATTTATAGCATTTCTTAATATGATTCAGTTCCTTTTTAATTTGACATTTTATTTATCCTTTATTTAACTGGGCAAGTCAGTTAAAAGAGCAACTTCTTATTTACAATGACGGCCTACCCCGGGCCAAAACCGGACGAAGCTGGCCTACCCCGGGCCAAACCCAGACGAAGCTGGCCTACCCCGGGCCAAAACCGGACGAAGCTGGCCTACCCCGGGCCAAACCCAGATGACGCTGGCCTACCCCGGGCCAAACCCAGATGACGCTGGCCTACCCCCGGCCAAAACCGACGATGTGGCCTGGTTAGCCAAACCCAGATAATGCTGGCCTACCCGGCCAAAACCGGACGAAGTCATTGTTACCCATTTTCCGGACGAAGCTGGCCTACCCGGCCAAACCCAGATGACGCTGGCCTACCCGGGCCAAACCCGGACGACGCTGGCCTACCTGGGGCCAAACCCGGACGACGCTGGTCTACCCCCTGGCCAAACCCAGATGACGCTGGCCTACCCGGCCAAACCCGGACGACGCTGGCCTTTTGGGCCAAACCCAGACGACGCTGGCCTACCCCGGGCCAAACCCGGACGATGCTGGCCTACCCCGGGCTAAACCCAGACGACGCTGGCCTACCCCAGGGTAAACCCAGACGACGCTGGCCTACCCCAGGCCAAACCCAGATGACGCTGGCATACCCCGGCCAAACCCAGACGACGCTGGCCTACCCCGGGCCAAACCCGAACGACGCTGGCCTACCCCGGGCCAAAACCGGACAAAGCTGGCCTACCCCGGGCCAAACCCAGATGACGCTGGCCTACCCCGGGCCAAACCCGGACGACGCTGGCCTACCCCGGGCCAAACCCGGACGACGCTGGCCTACCCCGGGCCAAACCCAGACGACGCTGGCCTACCCCGGGGCAAACCTAGACGACCCTGGCCTACCCCGGCCAAACCCGGACGACGCTGGCCTACCCCGGCCAAACCCAGACGATGCTGGCCTACCCTGGGCCAAACCCGGACGACGCTGGTCTACCCCGGGCCAAACCTGGCCTACCCCGGGCCAAACCCAGATAATGCTGGCCTACCCCGGGCCAACCCGGACGACGCTGGCCTACCCTGGGCCAAACCCAGACGACGCTGGCCTACCTAAGGTCAAACCCGGCCTACCCCGGGACAAACCCGGCCTACCCCGATCCAAACCCAGACGACGCTGGCCTACCCCGGGCCAAACCCAGACGACGCTGGCCTACCTAGGGTCAAACCCGGATGACGCTGGCCTACCCCGGGCCAAACCCAGACGACGCTGGCCTACCCCGGGCCAAAACCGGACGAAGCTGGCCTACCCCGGGCCAAACCCAGATGACGCTGGCCTACCCCGGGCCAAACCCAGATGACGCTGGCCTACCCCGGGCCAAAACCGGACGAAGCTGGCCTACCCCGGGCCAAACCCAGATAATGCTGGCCTACCCCGGGCCAAAACCGGACGAAGCTGGCCTACCCCGGGCCAAAACCGGACGAAGCTGGCCTACCCCGGGCCAAACCCAGATGACGCTGGCCTACCCCGGGCCAAACCCGGACGACGCTGGCCTACCCTGGGCCAAACCCGGACGACGCTGGTCTACCCCGGGCCAAACCCAGATGACGCTGGCCTACCCCGGGCCAAACCCGGACGACGCTGGCCTACCCCGGGCCAAACCCAGACGACGCTGGCCTACCCCGGGCCAAACCCGGACGATGCTGGCCTACCCCGGGCTAAACCCAGACGACGCTGGCCTACCCCAGGGTAAACCCAGACGACGCTGGCCTACCCCAGGCCAAACCCAGATGACGCTGGCATACCCCGGCCAAACCCAGACGACGCTGGCCTACCCCGGCCAAACCCGGACGACGCTGGCCTACCCCGGCCAAAACCGACGACCGGTGGCCTACCCAGGGCCAAACCCAGATGACGCTGGCCTACCCGGGCCAAACCGGACGACGCTTGAGCCTACCCCGGGCCAAACCCGGACGACGCTGGCCTACCCGGCCAAACCCAGACGACGCTGGCCTTGGCCAAACCCAGACGATGCTGGCCTGTCCCTGGGCCAAACCCAGATGACGCTGGCCTACCCCGGGCCAAACCCGACGACGCTGGCCTACCCGGGCCAAACCGGACGACGCTGGCCTACCCGGGCCAAACCCGGATGACGCTGGCCTACCCGGGCCAAACCCAGACGATGCTGGCCTACCCGGGCCAAACCCGGACGACGCTGGCCTACCCGGGCCAAACCCGGACGACGCTTCATTTCTAATCAAACCGGACGACGCTGGCCTACCCGGGCCAAACCCAGACGATGCTGGCCTACCCTGGGCCAAACCCGGACGACGCTGGTCTACCCCGGGCCAAACCTGGCCTACCCGGGGAAACCCAGATAATGCTGGCCTACCCCGGGCCAACCGGACGGCGCTGGCCTACCCTGGGCCAAACCCAGACGACGCTGGCCTACCTGGGTCAAACCCGGCCTACCCGGGACAAACCCGGCCTACCCCGATCCAAACCCAGGCGACGCTGGCCTACCCGGGCCAAACCCAGACGCGCTGGCCTACCTAGGGTCAAACCCGGATGATTTCTGGCCTACCCGGGCCAAACCCAGACGATCTGGCCTACCCCGGCCAAACCCGGACGACGCTGGCCTACCCGGGCCAAACCCAGACGACGCTGGCCTACCCGGCCAAACCCGGACGACGCTGGCCTACCCTCTCCAAACCCGGACGACGCTGGTCTACCCCGGGCTAAACCCAGACGACGCTGGCCTACCCCGGGGTAAACCGAGACGACGCTGGCCTACCCCAGGCCAAACCCAGATGACGCTGGCATACCCCGGCCAAACCCAGACGACGCTGGCCTACCCCGGGCCAAACCCGGACGACGCTTTCCTACCCCGGGCCAAACCCAGACGACGCTGGCCTACCCTGGGCCAAACCCGGACGACGCCCCCCTTTCGGACTTCCAATCCCGGCCGGTTGTGATACCCAGCGTCCGACAGAGTTGCAACCTCTATTTGTTGGTTATGATGTCATAGTTGAGTCTAGGGGGGGCATATTGGGGAGGGAATGCTGTCCCCTCCAGGTAGGTGTTTGTCCCCGTTGTGTGCTGAGGGTGTCAGGTTCTTGTCCGGTTCTGGCATTAAGGTCGCCACAGACGAGTACATGTCCCTGGGCCTGGTAATGATTGATTTCCCCCTCCAGGATGGAGAAGCTGTCTTCATTAAAATGATTCTACTGGGGATATACAGTAGACAGCAAACTGTTTTCTCTGCTGAGATTATTTCCTGATTCATTTCTAATCAAACAGAAAATGTTACTGTTTTGATTAATTTAATAAAGTGTGTTAGGTCTGCTCTATACCAAATTAGCCTGAGTCTCTTCCCTGTTTCACACCTGGTAGTTTGGTGGATGGGACTACTAGTTCTCTGTAACCTAGAGGGCAACCAGTGGGCCCGTCTCCTCTATACCACCCACCTGGTAGTTTGGTAGATGGGACTACTAGCTCTCTGTAACCTATAGGGCAACCAGTGGGCCCGTCTCCTCTATACCATGTTTCTTGTAGGATGACAATGTCTGTATTTCTGTTTTGGGGTTCCTAATCTTTATTGCAAAGGGAGATGACCTCTCTCTCTTTCCCCACTCCTCTCGCTCTCTCTCTCTCTCTCTCCTCTCTTTCCCCCTCTCTCTCTCTCTCTCTCTCTCTCTCTCTCTCTCTCTCTCTCTCTCCTCTCTTTCCCCCTCTCCCCCCTTCTCCCTCTCTCTCTCTCTCTCTCCCTCCCTGTCTCCCTCTTTCCCCCTCTCTCCCCCCCTCTCCACCCCCTCTCTCTCCTCTCTTCCCCCTCTCCACCCCCCCCCTCTCTCTCCTCTCTTTCCCCCTCTCCACCCCCCCACCCTCTCTCTCTCTCTCTCTTTCCCACCCTCTCTCTCCTCTCTTTCCCCCTCTCCACCCCCACACCTCTCTCCCCCTCCACCCCCTCTCCTCTCTTTCCCACCCTCTCTCTCTCCTCTCTTTCCCCCTCTCTCCCCCTCCACCCCCTCTCCTCTCTTTCCCCCTCTCCACCCCCACCCTCTCTCTCTCCTCTCTTTCCCCCTCTCCACCCCACCATCTCTCTCTCCCCTCTTTCCCCCTCTCCACCCCCCACCCTCTCTCTCCTCTCTTCCCACCCTCTCTCTCTCCCCTCTTTCCCCTCTCCACC
>NC_088405.1:4918094-4930594 GCF_034236695.1 Oncorhynchus nerka
AACACAGTCTACCTGTCTGATATAACACAGTCTACCTGTCTGATATAACACAGTCTAACTGTCTGATATAACACAGTCAGACAGTGTGAGGGGGAACTGTCTACCAGTCTGATATAACACAGTGTGAGGGGGAACTGTCTACCTGTGTGATATAACACAGTCTACCTGTGTGATATAACACAGTCTACCTGTCTGATATAACACAGTCTACCTGTCTGATATAACACAGTCTACCTGTCTGATATAACACAGTGTGAGGGGGAACTGTCTACCAGTCTGATATAACACAGTGTGAGGGGGAACTGTCTACCTGTGTGATATAACACAGTGTGAGGGGGAGCTGTCTACCTGTCTGATATAACACAGTCTACCTGTGTGATATAACACAGTCTACCTGTCTGATATAACACAGTCTACCTGTCTGATATAACACAGTGTGAGGGGGAACTGTCTACCAGTCTGATGTAACACAGTGTGAGGGGGAACTGTCTACCAGTCTGATGTAACACAGTGTGAGGGGGAACTGTCTACCAGTCTGATGTAACACAGTGTGAGGGGGAACTGTCTACCTGTCTGATATAACACAGTGTGAGGGGGAACTGTCTACCAGTCTGATGTAACACAGTGTGAGGGGGAACTGTCTACCAGTCTGATGTAACACAGTGTGAGGGGGAACTGTCTACCAGTCTGATGTAACACAGTGTGAGGGGGAACTGTCTACCTGTCTGATAGTTCCCCCTCACACTGTGTTACATCAGAACAGGGCTCCGGGCAGCCGAGCGGAAATGGAGGAAAACTCGCCTCCCTGCGGACCTGACATCCTTTCACTCCCTCCTCTCTACATTTTCCTCTTCTCTCTCTGCTGCTAAAGCCACTTTCTACCACTCTAAATTCCAAGCATCTGCCTCTAACCCTAGGAAGCTCTTTGCCACCTTCTCCTCCCTCTTGAATCCTCCTCCCCTCCCCCTCCTCCCTCTCTGCAGATGACTTCGTCAACCATTTTGAAAAGAAGGTCGACGACATCCGATCCTCGTTTGCTAAGTCAAACGACACCGCTGGTTCTGCTCACACTGCCCTACCCTGTGCTCTGACCTCTTTCTCCCCTCTCTCTCCAGATGACATCTCGCGTCTTGTGGCGGCCGGCCGCCCAACAACCTGCCCGCTGACCCTATCCCCTCCTCTCTTCTCCAGACCATCTCCGGTGACCTTCTCCCTTACCTCACCTCGCTCATCAACTCATCCCTGACCGCTGGCTACGTCCCTCCCGTCTTCAAGAGAGCGAGAGTTGCACCCCTTCTGAAAAACCTACACTCGATCCCTCCGATGTCAACAACTACAGACCAGTATCCCTTCTTTCTTTTCTCTCCAAAACTCTTGAACGTGCCGTCCTTGGCCAGCTCTCCCGCTATCTCTCAGAATGACCTTCTTGATCCAAATCAGTCAGGTTTCAAGACTAGTCATTCAACTGAGACTGCTCTTCTCTGTATCACGGAGGCGCTCCGCACTGCTAAAGCTAACTCTCTCTCCTCTGCTCTCATCCTTCTAGACCTATCGGCTGCCTTCGATACTGTGAACCATCAGATCCTCCTCTCCACCCTCTCCGAGTTGGGCATCTCCGGCGCGGCCCACGCTTGGATTGCGTCCTACCTGACAGGTCGCTCCTACCAGGTGGCGTGGCGAGAATCCGTCTCCTCACCACGTGCTCTCACCACTGGTGTCCCCAGGGCTCTGTTCTAGGCCCTCTCCTATTCTCGCTATACACCAAGTCACTTGGCTCTGTCATAACCTCACATGGTCTCTCCTATCATTGCTATGCAGACGACACACAATTAATTTTCTCCTTTCCCCCTTCTGACGACCAGGTGGCGAATCGCATCTCTGCATGTCTGGCAGACATATCAGTGTGGATGACGGATCATCACCTCAAGCTGAACCTCGGCAAGACGGAGCTGCTCTTCCTCCCGGGAAAGGACTGCCCGTTCCATGATCTCGCCATCACGGTTGACAACTCCATTGTGTCCTCGTCCCAGAGCGCTAAGAACCTTGGCGTGATCCTGGACAACACCCTGTCGTTCTCAAATAACATCAAGGCGGTGGCCCGTTCCTGTAGGTTCATGCTCTACAACATCCGCAGAGTACGACCCTGCCTCACACAGGAAGCGGCGCAGGTCCTAATCCAGGCACTTGTCATCTCCCGTCTGGATTACTGCAACTCGCTGTTGGCTGGGCTCCCTGCCTGTGCCATTAAACCCCTACAACTCATCCAGAACGCCGCAGCCCGTCTGGTGTTCAACCTTCCCAAGTTCTCTCACGTCACCCCGCTCCTCCGCTCTCTCCACTGGCTTCCAGTTGAAGCTCGCATCCGCTACAAGACCATGGTGCTTGCCTACGGAGCTGTGAGGGGAACGGCACCTCACTACCTCCAGGCTCTGATCAGGCCCTACACCCAAACAAGGGCACTGCGTTCATCCACCTCTGGCCTGCTCGCCTCCATACCACTGAGGAAGTACAGTTCCCGCTCAGCCCAGTCAAAACTGTTCGCTGCTCTGGCCCCCCAATGGTGGAACAAACTCCCTCACGACGCCAGGACAGCGGAGTCAATCACCACCTTCCGGAGACACCTGAAACCCCACCTCTTTAAGGAATACCTAGGATAGGATAAAGTAATCCTTCTCCCCCTCCCCCCCCCCTTAAGACCTAGATGCACTATTGTAAAGTGGCTGTTCCACTGGATGTCATAAGGTGAAAGCACCAATTTGTAAGTCGCTCTGGATAAGAGCGTCTGCTAAATGACTTAAATGTAATGTAAATGTAATATAACACAGTGTGAGGGGGAACTGTCTACCTGTCTGATTTAACACAGTCAGACAGTGTGAGGGGGAACTGTCTACCTGTGTGATATAACACAGTCTACCTGTCTGATATAACACTGTGTGAGGGGGAGCTGTCTACCTGTCTGATATAACACAGTGTGAGGGGAACTGTCTACCTGTCTACCTGTCTGATATAACACAGTGTGAGGGGAACTGTCTACCTGTCTACCTGTCTGATATAACACAGTCTACCTGTCTGATATAACACAGTGTGAGGGGGAACTGTCTACCTGTCTGATATAACACAGTGTGAGGGGGAACTGTCTACATGTCTGATATAACACAGTCTACCTGTCTGATATAACACAGTGTGAGGGGGAACTGTCTACCTGTCTGATATAACACAGTGTGAGGGGGAACTGTCTACCTGTCTGATATAACACAGTGTGAGGGGGAACTGTCTACCTGTCTGATATAACACAGTGTGAAGGGGAACTGTCTACCTGTCTGATATAACACAGTGTGAGGGGGAACTGTCTACCTGTCTGATATAACACAGTGTGAGGGGGAACTGTCTACCTGTCTGATATAACACAGTGTGAGGGGGAGCTGTCTACCAGTCTGATATAACACAGTCTACCTGTCTGATATAACACAGTCTACCTGTCTGATATAACACAGTCTACCTGTCTGATATAACACAGTGTGAGGGGGAGCTGTCTACCTGCCTGATATAACACAGTGTGAGGGGGAGCTGTCTACCTGTGTGATATAACACAGTCTACCTGTCTACCTGTCTGATATAACACAGTCTACCTGTCTGATATAACACAGTGTGAGGGGGAGCTGTCTACCTGTCTGATATAACACAGTCTACCTGTCTGATATAACACAGTCTACCTGTCTGATATAACACAGTCTACCTGTCTGATATAACACCGTGTGAGTGGGAGCTGTCTACCTGTCTGATATAACACAGTGTGAGGGGGAACTGTCTACCTGTCTGATATAACACAGTGTGAGGGGGAACTGTCTACCTGTCTGATATAACACAGTGTGAGGGGGAACTGTCTACCTGTCTGATATAACACAGTCTACCTGTCTGATATAACACAGTCTACCTGTCTACCTGTCTGATATAACACAGTGTGAGGGGGAGCTGTCTACCTGTCTGATATAACACAGTGTGAGGGGGAGCTGTCTACCTGTCTACCTGTCTGATATAACACAGTGTGAGGGGGAACTGTCTACCTGTCTGATATAACACAGTCTACCTGTCTGATATAACACAGTCTACCTGTCTGATATAACACAGTGTGAGGGGGAGCTGTCTACCTGTGTGATATAACACAGTCTACCTGTCTGATATAACACAGTCTACCTGTCTGATATAACACAGTGTGAGGGGGAGCTGTCTACCTGTCTGATATAACACAGTGTGAGGGGGAGCTGTCTACCTGTCTGATATAACACAGTCTACCTGTCTGATGTAACACAGTGTGAGGGGGAGCTGTCTACCTGTCTGATATAACACAGTGTGGGGGGGAGCTGTCTACCTGTCTACCTGTCTGATATAACACAGTGTGGGGGGGAGCTGTCTACCTGTCTACCTGTCTGATATAACACATTCTACCTGTCTGATATAACACAGTGTGAGGGGGAGCTGTCTACCTGTGTGATATAACACAGTCTACCTGTCTGATATAACACAGTCTACCTGTCTGATATAACACAGTGTGAGGGGGAACTGTCTACCTGTCTGATATAACACAGTGTGAGGGGGAACTGTCTACCTGTCTGATTTAACACAGTCAGACAGTGTGAGGGGGAACTGTCTACCTGTGTGATATAACACAGTCTACCTGTCTGATATAACACTGTGTGAGGGGGAGCTGTCTACCTGTCTGATATAACACAGTGTGAGGGGAACTGTCTACCTGTCTACCTGTCTGATATAACACAGTGTGAGGGGAACTGTCTACCTGTCTACCTGTCTGATATAACACAGTCTACCTGTCTGATATAACACAGTGTGAGGGGGAACTGTCTACCTGTCTGATATAACACAGTGTGAGGGGGAACTGTCTACATGTCTGATATAACACAGTCTACCTGTCTGATATAACACAGTGTGAGGGGGAACTGTCTACCTGTCTGATATAACACAGTGTGAGGGGGAACTGTCTACCTGTCTGATATAACACAGTGTGAGGGGGAACTGTCTACCTGTCTGATATAACACAGTGTGAAGGGGAACTGTCTACCTGTCTGATATAACACAGTGTGAGGGGGAACTGTCTACCTGTCTGATATAACACAGTGTGAGGGGGAACTGTCTACCTGTCTGATATAACACAGTGTGAGGGGGAGCTGTCTACCAGTCTGATATAACACAGTCTACCTGTCTGATATAACACAGTCTACCTGTCTGATATAACACAGTCTACCTGTCTGATATAACACAGTGTGAGGGGGAGCTGTCTACCTGCCTGATATAACACAGTGTGAGGGGGAGCTGTCTACCTGTGTGATATAACACAGTCTACCTGTCTACCTGTCTGATATAACACAGTCTACCTGTCTGATATAACACAGTGTGAGGGGGAGCTGTCTACCTGTCTGATATAACACAGTCTACCTGTCTGATATAACACAGTCTACCTGTCTGATATAACACAGTCTACCTGTCTGATATAATACAGTGTGAGGGGGAACTGTCTACCTGTGTGATATAACACAGTGTGAGGGGGAGCTGTCTACCTGTCTGATATAACACAGTCTACCTGTCTGATATAACACAGTCTACCTGTCTGATATAACACCGTGTGAGTGGGAGCTGTCTACCTGTCTGATATAACACAGTGTGAGGGGGAACTGTCTACCTGTCTGATATAACACAGTCTACCTGTCTGATATAACACAGTCTACCTGTCTACCTGTCTGATATAACACAGTGTGAGGGGGAGCTGTCTACCTGTCTGATATAACACAGTGTGAGGGGGAGCTGTCTACCTGTCTACCTGTCTGATATAACACAGTGTGAGGGGGAACTGTCTACCTGTCTGATATAACACAGTCTACCTGTCTGATATAACACAGTCTACCTGTCTGATATAACACAGTGTGAGGGGGAGCTGTCTACCTGTGTGATATAACACAGTCTACCTGTCTGATATAACACAGTCTACCTGTCTGATATAACACAGTGTGAGGGGGAGCTGTCTACCTGTCTGATATAACACAGTGTGAGGGGGAACTGTCTACCTGTCTGATATAACACAGTCTACCTGTCTGATATAACACAGTCTACCTCCGTCCTGCCCCAGTGGTCTTCTATATTATATACCTGGTTGGTTTATATACAGGTCTTCTCTTACCCTGTCCTGCTCCAGTGGTCTCCTGGTTGGTTTATATACAGGTCACCTCTTACCCTGTCCTGCCCCATTGGTCTCCTATATTATATACCTGGTTGGTTTATATACAGGTCACCTCTTACCCTGTCCTGCCCCATTGGTCTCCTATATTATATACCTGGTTGGTTTATATACAGGTCACCTCTTACCCTGTCCTGCCCCATTGGTCTCCTATATTATATACCTGGTTGGTTTATATACAGGTCTTCTCTTACCCTGTCCTGCCCCAGTGGTCTTCTATATTATATACCTGGTTGGTTTCTATACAGGTCATCTCTTACCCTGTCCTGCCCCAGTGGTCTCCTGGTTGGTTTCTATACAGGTCACCTCTTACCCTGTCCTGCCCCAGTGGTCTCCTATATTATATACCTGGTTGGTTTCTATACAGGTCATGTCTTACCCCATCCTGCCCCAGTGGTCTCCTGGTTGGTTTCTATACAGGTCATCTCTTACCCTGTCCTGCCCCAGTGGTCTCCTGGTTGGTTTCTATACAGGTCATCTCTTACCCTGTCCTGCCCCAGTGGTCTCCTGGTTGGTTTCTATACAGGTCACCTCTTACCCTGTCCTGCCCCAGTGGTCTCCTGGTTGGTTTCTATACAGGTCTTCTCTTACCCTGTCCTGCCCCAGTGGTCTCCTATATTATATACCTGGTTGGTTTATATACAGGTCTTCTCTTACCCCGTCCTGCCCCAGTGGTCTCCTGGTTGGTTTATATACAGGTCACCTCTTACCCCGTCCTGCCCCAGTGGTCTCCTGGTTGGTTTCTATACAGGTCATCTCTTACCCTGTCCTGCCCCAGTGGTCTCCTGGTTGGTTTATATACAGGTCACCTCTTACCCCGTCCTGCCCCAGTGGTCTCCTGGTTGGTTTCTATACAGGTCTTCTCTTACCCTGTCCTGCCCCAGTGGTCTCCTGGTTGGTTTATATACAGGTCTTCTCTTACCCTGTCCTGCCCCAGTGGTCTCCTGGTTGGTTTATATACAGGTCACCTCTTACCCCGTCCTGCCCCAGTGGTCTCCTGGTTGGTTTCTATACAGGTCATCTCTTACCCCGTCCTGCCCCAGTGGTCTCCTGGTTGGTTTCTATACAGGTCACCTCTTACCCCGTCCTGCCCCAGTGGTCTCCTGGTTGGTTTATATACAGGTCATCTCTTACCCCGTCCTGCCCCAGTGGTCTCCTGGTTGGTTTCTATACAGGTCTTCTCTTACCCCGTCCTGCCCCAGTGGTCTCCTGGTTGGTTTCTATACAGGTCTTCTCTTACCCTGTCCTGCCCCAGTGGTCTTCTATATTATATACCTGGTTGGTTTATATACAGGTCATCTCTTACCCATTCCCTCTCCCCTGCCTCCCCCTTCCCATTCCCTCTCCCCTTCCTCCCCTTCCCATTTCCTCCCCCCCTGCCTCCCCTTCCCATTCCCTCTCCCCTGCATCCCCCTTCCCTCTCCCCTGCATCCCCCTGCCCTCCCCCCTGCATCCCCCTTCCCATTCCCTCTCCCCTGCGTCCCCTTCCCTCTCCCCTGCGTCCCCCTTCCCTCTCCCCTGCATCCCCCTGCCCTCCCCCTGCGTCCCCTTCCCTCCCCCTGCGCCCCTTCCCATTCCCTCTCCCCTGCCTCCCCCTTCCCATTCCCTCTCCCCCTGCCTCCCCTGCCCTCCCCCCTGCGTCCCCTTCCCATTCCCTCTCCCCTGCGTCCCCTTCCCTCTCCCCTCGTCCCCCTTCCTCTCCCCTGCATCCCCCTGCCCTCCCCCTGCGTCCCCTTCCCATTCCCTCTCCCCAGCCCTGCATCCATAGATAGGTGTCTGTTTCACGGTGCTGTGATGCGGGACCAGAGAGGATAGTGTTTCAGAGATGCTATAGTCCTCTTTTTAATCCCATCACAGAGAAAGAGTGGCCAGGGTGCTGGGCTCCGAACTAAACCCCCCCCCCCGTGTTTTATCTGCCCTGGAGTTGTCAACAGAGCAGCACGACAGAAATATGATGCCAAGTATTTCAAACTACTGCTAGTTTCTTTGAGAAGATAGTTAAAGCGATCTGTGCATTTGAATAACAGCATAAATACACCTATTTCCCTTTTGCATGTTTTAAAAACCCAATGACCACCTGCTGCACATGCTGCCACTGATTTAAAACAGATTAGATTATACTGTTTAGAGCGAGCAAGCAGCTCACGAACAAACAAGTGGAAACCAGGGAGAATGCAATGAGCCTGCAGATGCAATAAGTGAAAACACATTATCTAACTGGGGATAGCTGGCTAGCCTAATATTACAAAGCATTATCTAACTGGGGATAGCTGGCTAGCCTAATATTACAAAGCATTATCTAACTGGGGATAGCTAGCTAGCCTAATATTACAAAGCATTATCTAACTGGGGATAGCTGGCTAGCCTAATATTACAAAGCATTATCTAACTGGGGATAGCTGGCTAGCCTAATATTACAAAGCATTATCTAACTGGGGATAGCTGGCTAGCCTAATATTACAAAGCATTATCTAACTGGGGATAGCTGGCTAGCCTAATATTACAAAGCATTATCTAACTGGGGATAGCTGGCTAGCCTAATATTACAAAGCATTATCTAACTGGGGATAGCTGGCTAGCCTAATATCACAAAGCATTATCTAACTGGGGATAGCTGGCTAGCCTAATATTACAAAGCATTATCTAACTGGGGATAGCTGGCTAGCCTAATATTACAAAGCATTATCTAACTGGGGATAGCTAGCTAGCCTAATGTCCCAAAGCATGATGCGCTATCCAGTTAACTTTCCTTCTGAAATAATGTCATATTTCCGAGTTAGTCAGATATTAGTTTAGATAGAGCTATAGCCAGCTAGCTGCTTATCAAAGGTAGATAACTAGCTAGCAAACTACCAGCTAGATAACTAGCTAACTGCAAACTAGCTAGCAAACTACAGCTAGCCAGCTAACTGCTTATCAGCCAGCTAACTGCTTATCAGCTAACTGCTTATCATAACTAGCTAGCTATAGCCAGCTAACTGCTTATCAAAGGTAGATAACTAGCTAGCAAACTACAGCTAGCCAGCTAACTGCTTATCAAAGGTAGATAACTAGCTAGCAAACTACCAGCTAGCTATAGCCAGCTAGCTGCTTATCAAAGGTAGATAACTAGCTAGCAAACTACCAGCTAGCTATAGCCAGCTAGCTGCTTATCAAAGGTAGATAACTAGCTAGCAAACTACCAGCTAGCTATAGCCAGCTAACTGCTTATCAAAGGTAGATAACTGGTTAATTTGACCAAAATAATTGACAGAACTATTTCTCAAAATTACTGTAGCTAGCTAGCCTAATATCACCAAGCATACTGTAGCATGCTAATTCATTTGATCGTACTTTGTGAAACACCCGGTTTTATTCTGTTTTAGTCCACACAACGTGTGACCCTGTCACATACAATACAACCTGATGAACACCATGGGGGAAAACAATGAAATTGGCCATCAACAGCCATCCAGATCTGTGATTAGAAGGTTCTAGCCAGTGTATCCATCCGCTCTGGTTGAATGTAGATGTCCTGTTTATCAGATCTTGATCTAGCTCTATCTGTACCTGATAGAGGAAGTGGAAGTGAGGAAGTGAGCCGTCATAGGAAGGAGACTAGAGCAGACCTGGTCTCAGTTGAGGAAGTGAGGCGTCATAGGAAGGAGACTAGACTAGACCTGGTCTCAGTTGAGGAAGTGAGCCGTCATAGGAAGGAGACTAGACTAGACCTGGTCTCAGTTGAGGAAGTGAGCCGTCATAGGAAGGAGACTAGAGCAGACCTGGTCTCAGTTGAGGAAGTGAGGCGTCATAGGAAGGAGACTAGAGCAGACCTGGTCTCAGTTGAGGAAGTGAGCCATCATAGGAAGGAGACTAGAGCAGACCTGGTCTCAGTTGAGGAAGTGAGCCGTCATAGGAAGGAGACTAGACTAGACCTGGTCTCAGTTGAGGAAGTGAGCCGTCATAGGAAGGAGACTAGACTAGACCTGGTCTCAGTTGAGGTAGTGAGCCGTCATAGGAAGGAGACTAGACTAGACCTGGTCTCAGTTGAGGTAGTGAGCCGTCATAGGAAGGAGACTAGACTAGACCTGGTCTCAGTTGAGGTAGTGAGCCGTCATAGGAAGGAGACTAGAGCAGACCTGGTCTCAGTTGAGGAAGTGAGCCGTCATAGGAAGGAGACTAGACTAGACCTGGTCTCAGTTGAGGAAGTAAGCCGTCGTAGGAAGGAGACTAGACTAGACCTGGTCTCAGTTGACGAAGTGAGCCGTCATAGGAAGGAGAATCGAGCAGACCTGGTCTCAGTTGAGGAAGTGAGCCGTCATAGGAAGGAGACTAGAGCAGACCTGGTCTCAGTTGAGGAAGTGAGCCGTCATAGGAAGGAGACTAGACTAGACCTGGTCTCAGTTGAGGAAGTGAGCCGTCATAGGAAGGAGACTAGACTAGACCTGGTCTCAGTTGAGGAAGTGAGCCGTCATAGGAAGGAGACTAGACTAGACCTGGTCTCAGTTGAGGTAGTGAGCCGTCATAGGAAGGAGACTAGAGCAGACCTGGTCTCAGTTGAGGAAGTGAGGCGTCATAGGAAGGAGATTCGAGCAGACCTGGTCTCAGTTGAGGAAGTGAGCAGTCATAGGAAGGAGACTAGAGCAGACCTGGTCTCAGTTGAGGAAGTGAGCCATCATAGGAAGGAGACTAGGGCAGACCTGGTCTCAGTTGAGGAAGTGAGCCGTCATAGGAAGGAGACTAGAGCAGACCTGGTCTCAGTTGAGGAAGTGAGCCGTCATAGGAAGGAGACTAGAGCAGACCTGGTCTCAGTTGAGGAAGTGAGCCATCATAGGAAGGAGACTAGGGCAGACCTGGTCTCAGTTGAGGAAGTGAGACGTCATAAGGAGACTAGAGCAGACCTGGTCTCAGTTGAGGAAGTGAGGCGTCATAGGAAGGAGATTCGAGCAGACCTGGTCTCAGTTGAGGAAGTGAGCCGTCATAGGAAGGAGACTAGAGCAGACCTGGTCTCAGTTGAGGAAGTGAGCCGTCATAGGAAGGAGACTAGAGCAGACCTGGTCTCAGTTGAGGAAGTGAGCCGTCACAGGAAGGAGACTAGAGCAGACCTGGTCTCAGTTGAGGAAGTGAGCCGTCATAGGAAGGAGACTAGAGCAGACCTGGTCTCAGTTGAGGAAGTGAGCCGTCATAGGAAGGAGACCAGAGCGGACCCAGAGGTTCTGGTTCTGACTACACGTTTGAACGCTCCAGGAAGCTCCGTTTACTTCGTGCTGTTAAAGTGTATCACTGGGGAGTTCCCCTCTCAGTAAATAGCTGGTGAAACAAGCCATGAAATGTTTTCAGGGCCTGTGAGCCCACGGAGCTGCTGCTGGCAGGGTAGGAAGGAACCAAACAGATTGTTTTAAACAATAGATTTTTGAAATAGGAAAATGTACACATACATCACACTCTTATGAACATTTAAAACATAATCCATTAATTACTTAATATATATACTTTTCTATTATTTTTTATTTAATTTTTTGGACCGATCACAAGTGGAGCGTCGCCCCTAGCGCCCTGTTGGCGGGCCCCCACTGAGTTTGAACTATTACCTACATTATTTGGTGACATAATGCAAAACACACCTTGACAAGACAGCAGTAACCCATTCTAATAGAGAGAACAGCATATTTGAAGTGTGTGAGCAGGCTGGCCAGTTACCAACCCCCATCAGACAGACAGACCTGAGACTGGCCAGCTACCAACCCCCATCAGACAGACAGACCTGAGACTGGCCAGCTACCTACCCCCATCAGACAGACAGACCTGAGACTGGCCAGCTACCAACCCCCATCAGACAGACAGACCTGAGACTGGCCAGCTACCAACCCCCATCAGACAGACAGACCTGAGACTGGCCAGATACCAACCCCCATCAGACAGACAGACCTGAGACTGGCCAGCTACCAACCCCCATCAGACAGACAGACCTGAGGCTGGCCAGCTACCAACCCCCATCAGACAGACAGACCTGAGACTGGCCAGCTACCAACCCCCATCAGACAGACAGACAGACAGACAGACAGACAGACAGACAGACAGACAGACAGACAGACAGACAGACAGACAGACAGACAGACAGACAGACAGACAGACAGACAGACAGACAGACAGAACTGAGGCTGGCCAGCTACCAACCCCCATCAGACAGACAGACAGACAGACAGAACTGAGGCTGGCCAGCTACCAACCCCCATCAGACAGACAGACAGACAGACAGAACTGAGGCTGGCCA
>NC_088405.1:4935594-4945594 GCF_034236695.1 Oncorhynchus nerka
CCCTCGTCTCCCCCTGTATCCTCCGTCAGCACAGTCATCCTAATCACAGCTGTGGAATCTCTCTTTAGGTTTATACTGAAGAACATGTCACCTCATCTTAGAGAGACAATCTGCAGTAGATACATCCATTTTTGGACTTATAAACGAATGATATACAGGTGTATCCATTGATTCTTGAAGAATATAACTGGTCAGTGGCAGGTAAACTAGTGGTTAGAGCGTTGGGCCAGTAACCGAAAGGTTGCTAGATTGAATCCCCCGAGCTGACAAGGTAAAAATCTGTCGTTCTGCCCCTGAAAAAGGCAGTTAACCCCACTGTTCCTAGGCCGTCATTTTAAATACGAGTTTGTTCTTAACTGACTCGTCTAGTTAAATAAAGGTCAAATAAATTGCCTCATGCGCTTAGGTCAACTGTAACACTCAAAATATCAGCGTTGTTTTACTGGCAATATGCCTAAACAAAGGAAGTGAATAGCCTCAGAGCACGGTTCAAACTACCATGGTGTTGTATTAGACAACCAGGCCTTGTATCTACAGCTCTGTCTATGAATTGGAGAGTGGTCACATTTCTCAGCTTTTTTCGGGAAAACAGTGGAGAGGAAAATGCTTTGTTTTTTGTTTCAACTGCTGATTGCAGCTTTAAAGAATCTCTTCAGCAGGGCAGTAAACTACAGACTGTGTGTATGGAATCTCTTCAGCAGGGCAGTAAACTACAGACTGTGTGTATGGAATCTCTTCAGCAGGGCAGTAAACTACAGACTGTGTGTATGGAATCTCTTCAGCAGGGCAGTAAACTACAGACTGTGTGTATGGAATCTCTTCAGCAGGGCAGTAAACTACAGACTATGTGTATGGAATCTCTTCAGCACGGCAGTAAACTACAGACTGTGTGTATGGAATCTCTTCAGCAGGGCAGTAAACTACAGACTATGTGTATGGAATCTCTAAACTACAGACTGTGTGTATGGAATCTCTTCAGCAGGGCAGTAAACTACAGACTGTGTGTATGGAATCTCTTCAGCAGGGCAGTAAACTACAGACTGTGTGTATGGAATCTCTTCAGCAGGGCAGTAAACTACAGACTGTGTGTATGGAATCTCTTCAGCAGGGCAGTAAACTACAGACTGTGTGTATGGAATCTCTTCAGCAGGGCAGTAAACTACAGACTGTGTATGGAATCTCTTCAGCAGGGCAGTAAACTACAGACTGTGTGTATGGAATCTCTTCAGCAGGGCAGTAAACTACAGACTGTGTGTATGGAATCTCTTCAGCAGGGCAGTAAACTACAGACTGTGTGTATGGAATAGCAGGGCAGTAAACTACAGACTGTGTGTATGGAATCTCTTCAGCAGGGCAGTAAACTACAGACTGTGTGTATGGAATCTCTTCAGCAGGGCAGTAAACTACAGACTGTGTGTATGGAATCTCTTCAGCAGGGCAGTAAACTACAGACTATGTGTATGGAATCTCTTCAGCAGGGCAGTAAACTACAGACTGTGTGTATGGAATCCCTTCAGCAGGGCAGTAAACTACAGACTGTGTGTATGGAATCTCTTCATCAGGGCAGTAAACTACAGACTGTGTGTATGGAATCTCCTCAGCAGGGCAGTAAACTACAGACTGTGTATTTGTGTATGGAATCAGGTGTTCTTTTGTTTTCCTTTCTTGACACTGGGAATAAAATAGGGAGAAAGATTATATTTCCGGAGATTGTAACATTCAACAAGGCTGTCCGAGGCATATTGATCCTTGGAATCGGTGGGGAAACTGGACCTGGTTAAGATGAAACGCAAGAGTGAACTTTAAAAGAGCTCTCCTGTCATCCCTGTATCACCACATGTCATGGTGTCTGTCTGATGGGGGTTGGTAGCTGTCTGTCTGTCTGTCTGTCTGTCTGTCTGTCTGTCTGTCTGTCTGTCTGTCTGTCTGTCTGTCTGTCTGTCTGTCTGTCTGTCTGTATGTCTGTCTGTCTGTCTGTCTGTCTTTTCCAGTTATGGGAAAATGACAGTGTGATGTGTGACGAGGTCCCGTGTCACTGGTTGTTCATCGACTGTGACACATTTCCTGCGGACCTTCCTGACTGGACTGGAGGTTTTACTTCTGGAGTGGAAGTGTACAATAGTTGTGCCAAATTCAACGTAACATGTTTAAATGCAAGGTACCCATGAAAAGGAAGAAACTCCCAGCACGCTGTTGAAAAGCTCCCACATGCAATGTAATGGATCTCACAGACACTCAACAGGTTGACAGATTCACCAAAGCATATTGGCTATAATTCAGCTAGACACTGTAAGCAAAAACAGGGTGTCAGATTCCCCAAAACATATGGCTGCATTTCAGCTAGACACTGCAAACAAAACATCTAAGAGTTCAAACAGGAAGTAACAAAACAACGTGTAAGGTAGACAAACCATTGGCTTGCCAACCTGCTGAAGTTAAGATAATGATTATAAATGTTGTGTGGAACAATACTCAGTCCCACAGGTAGGTGGCAGCAGAGAGTCATACTCCTGATTTTCACTGTGGAACAATACTCAGTCCCACAGGTAGGTGGCAGCAGAGAGTCATACTCCTGATTTTCACTGTGGAACAATACTCAGTCCCACAGGTAGGTGGCAGCAGAGAGTCATACTCCTGATTTTCACTGTGGAACAATACTCAGTCCCACAGGTAGATGGCAGCAGAGAGTCATACTCCTGATTTTCACTGTGGAACAATACTCAGTCCCACAGGTAGGTGGCAGCAGAGAGTCATACTCCTGATTTTCACTGTGGAACAATACTCAGTCCCACAGGTAGGTGGCAGCAGAGAGTCATACTCCTGATTTTCACTGTGGAACAATACTCAGTCCCACAGATAGATGGCAGCAGAGAGTCATACTCCTGATTTTCACTGTAGGAACAATACTCAGTCCCACAGATAGATGGCAGCAGAGAGTCATACTCCTGATTTTCACTGTGGAACAATACTCAGTCCCACAGGTAGGTGGCAGCAGAGAGTCATACTCCTGATTTTCACTGTGGAACAATACTCAGTCCCACAGATAGATGGCAGCAGAGAGTCATACTCCTGATTTTCACTGTAGGAACAATACTCAGTCCCACAGATAGATGGCAGCAGAGAGTTATACTCCTGATTTTCACTGTAGGAACAATACTCAGTCCCACAGATAGATGGCAGCAGAGAGTTATACTCCTGATTTTCACTGTAGGAACAATACTCAGTCCCACAGATAGATGGCAGCAGAGAGTTATACTCCTGATTTTCACTGTAGGAACAATACTCAGTCCCACAGATAGATGGCAGCAGAGAGTCATACTCCTGATTTTCACTGTGGAACAATACTCAGTCCCACAGATAGATGGCAGCAGAGAGTCATACTCCTGATTTTCACTGTAGGAACAATACTCAGTCCCACAGATAGATGGCAGCAGAGAGTTATACTCCTGATTTTCACTGTAGGAACAATACTCAGTCCCACAGACAGATGGCAGCAGGGAGTCATACTCCTGATTTTCACTGTAGAAACAATACTCAGTCTCACAGACAGATGGCAGCAGGGAGTCATACTCCTGATTTTCATTGAAAAACAATACTCAGTCTCACAGACAGATGGCAGCAGAGAGTCATATTCCTGATTTTCACTGTAGGAACAATACTCAGTCCCACAGGCAGGTGGCAGCAGAGAGTCATAGTTCTGAATTTCACTGAACAACAATACTCAGTCTCACAGGCAGATGGCAGCAGAGAGGCAGAGTTCTGACTGATTCTCACTGTGGAACAGATTGGGGAGTGTATTGTTGCTGCCCCCAAACTGACAGAACAACAAGGCCGTCGTTCATTTGGCGTGAAGAGAAATGTTTATAGCTGTTATTTGTGCTTTATTGATTCTTAGCATATGTGTTGTGTTTCTGCCCTTTGTGTGTTGTGTTTTTGGGTCCATTCTCTAAATACAGTATCTTCCTCATGTAGACATTTTGAGAGAGACTGAAATAATTCCTGTAACCTAGGCTACACAGGCTGCATTTTACACAGACAGCACAATTCTGATTTACTTTTCTTTTTTTCTAAAATGGTCTTTTGACCTAACCGATCAGAACAACATCCGATGTGAAAACATCTGATGTATTTGGTCAAAAGATCAGAATTGGGCTGCGTGTGTAAGTAAATGCAGCCATATAGTTCTAGTCTTTTTTATAGATAACTATACCAGTGACGTCATAGATACAGGAACTCAACCTGCCGATACATGTAGGTCAAAGTGTATTTTACGGCATCAAGGTCTTTAAGAATTCATGTTCCTAAAATGAAAGATACCCTGGAGCATACAAAACATTAAGAACACCTAATCCTAATAGACCTAACCTAACTTAACCTAATAGAATTCATGTTCCTAAAAAAACATGAAAGATACCTAACTGAAAATGCATATACAAAACATTAAGAACACCTAATCCTAATAGACCTAACCTAACTTAACCTAATAGAATTCATGTTCCTAAAATGAAAGATACCCTGGAGCATACAAAACAAAGAACATTAAGAAACCTAACTTAACCTAATAGAATTCATGTTCCTAAATGAAAGATACCCTGGAGCATACAAAACATTAAGAACACCTAACCTAATAGACCTAACCTATTCATGTTCATGTTCATTGAGTTGGAACGAGCAGGGCGTTCTTAATGTTTTGTACGCTCAGTGTCAACCCCGGTGATTCTTAAAGAACATAACTCTTAGATGCTTCGTGTGTTTGGTTCAACTGTCGTATCCCGTCAGCATTCAAAATATCAGCTTGTTTTACCTATTTTTGTTTTGTAAACAATGGAAATGTAGATTAACACTGTATAGCCTTAAAAACATTGCTAAAACTATCATCCTGATATTTTTTTCCAACAGGTCAGTTGACTGAGAACACGTTCTCATTTACAGCAACGACCTGGGGAATAGTTACAGGGGGGTGAATGAGACAGTTGTAAGCTGGGGATGACTAGGTGGCCAGGATAGTATGAGTGTCATGGGATCTTTAGTGACCTCAGAGCCAGGACACCTGTTTAACGTCCCATTCAAAAGACCCTACACAGGGCAATGTCCCCAATCACTGCCCTGGGATATTTATTTATTTTTGACCAGAGGAAAGGGTGCCTCCTACTGGGCCTCCAACACCACTTCCAGCAGCATCTGGTCTCCCATCCAGGGACCGACCAGGACCAACCTTGCTTAGCTTCAGAAGCAAGCCAGCACTGGGATGCAGGGTGCTATGCTGCTGGCTATATCATGGATGGTGAGTCCTTGTATTCAAAGCTCTGTCGCATGAGTTTGAGAGGGAGACATTCCTGTAGCCCCATCTTTCAGCTGTTTACAAAATCAATGGTGGGGGTGGTAGTTTTGTTATTTGTAAGAATTGCAGATTGCCCCTTTAAGCCTTCACGAGAAAATCCAAAATATCCACACGGTTTATTATTAGAATTGACATTTTAGAGAATATATATTATGATGTATTTATGGAAGAAACCAAAGTATTGTCTTCTGGTATTTAACAAAACAAACTATATAGTCGTGTAATCAACTTGCTGTATACTTCTGTTTTCAGCTAAACACTGCATTAACCTTACGCTATTTTACTAAGCAGGCAGTGTCATTTTTTTAAAGCATTTTGAATTCAATTGGATTGTAAATATCAGCTATGCATAAATATATAAACAGAGAGCAAGAGGAACATGTTGTAACGATGAAACAAGGTGATCTGAGTTAATTATATATTAGCCTGTGAGATATGTTATAAGAGCTCGGATCAGTCCTGGATCCTACACGCCATTTCAAGGACACTGAGTTTTACTACTCAACACAGTGTCAGTGTCAGTCTGTGAGGGAGATGTTGTAGTCAGGATCTTATGAATCTGTATCCTGACGTGTGTGTACATATATATTAATACATCATGATCTCTTTAGGAGCGTCCTCCGTGGGCCTCTGCTGCTCCTGTCTGTGTGTGTAGGCAGCGTGCTCAAACAGATACACCAGGAGGATGGCTAGCAGACTCAGCACCATGTAGGGGATCAGCAGGAAGTATCCCATCTGGAACTCTGAGGTCTTGTCCTTCAGGTAGACTGAAACGCTTCCCACGTCGTTCTTAACCAGGTCTTCAGACATGTCGGTCAGCTGGACGTTCACTACGTACAGGATGAGCACCAGGAAGGAGAAGCACGCTGGGGCAAAGAACAAAGGGGAGGTTAAAAGAGTACTACTACTATTAGTACTAATACTACTGCTACTACTACTACTACTACTACTACTACTACTACTACTACTACTACTACTACTGCTACTACTGCTACTACTATTAGTTATACTACTATTAGTTATACTACTATTACTACTACTACTAGTTATACTTATACTATTAGTTATACTACTGTTAGTTATACTACTATTAGTTATACTACTATTACTACTACTACTAGTTATACTTATACTATTAGTTATACTACTATTAGTTATACTACTATTACTACTACTACTAGTTATACTACTACTATTAGTTATACTACTATTACTACCACTACTAGTTATACTACTACTATTACTACTACGGAGTCAATCACCACCTTCCGGAGACACCTGAAACCCCACCTCCTTAAGGAATACCTAGGATAGGATAAAGTAATCCTTCTCCCCCTCCCTCCCCCTTAAAAGACCTAGATGCACTATTGTAAAGTGGCTGTTCCACTGGATGTCATAAGGTGAAAGCACCAATTTGTAAGTCGCTCTGGATAAGAGCGTCTGCTAAATGACTTAAATGTAAATGTAAATGTATTAGTTATACTACTATTAGTTATACTACTATTAGTTATACTGCTATTACTACTACTACTAGTTATACTACTACTATTAGTTATACTACTATTAGTTCTACTACTATTAGTTCTACTACTACTAGTTATACTACTACTATTAGTTATACTACTATTAGTTATACTACTATTAGTTCTACTACTAGTTATACTACTACTATTAGTTATACTACTATTAGTTATACTACTATTAGTTATATTACTACTATTAGTTATACTACTATTAGTTCTACTACAACTGTTAGTTCTACTACTACTACTACTACTACTATTAGTTCTACTACTATTAGTTATACTACTATTAGTTATACTACTACTATTAGTTATACTACTAATACTACTACTACTACTTTTAGTTCTACTACTTTTACTACTACTACTACTACTATTAGTACTACTACTATTAGTTCTACTACTATTAGTTCTACTACAATTAATGATACTACTACTACTATTAGTTATACTACTATTAGTTATACTACTACTACTACTATTAGTTATACTACTATTAGTTCTACTACTACTACTACTATTAGTTCTACTACTATTAGTTCTTCTACTACTACAACTACTACTATTAGTTATACTACTATTAGTTATACTACTACTATTAGTTATACTACTACTACTATTAGTTCTACTACTATTAGTTCTACTACTACTACTATTAGTTCTACTACTATTAGTTCTACTACTATTAGTTCTACTACTACTACTATTAGTTCTACTACTATTAGTTCTACTACTATTAGTTATATTACCATTACTACTACTACTAGTTATACTACTACTATTAGTTATACTACTACTATTAGTTATACTACTATTAGTTATACTACTATTACTACTACTACTAGTTATACTACTACTATTAGTTATACTACTATTAGTTATATTACTATTACTACTACTACTACTACTATTACTACTACACAACCTTCAGGTATTTCATATGGGACTAAATAGGGCTTGAACCCACAACCTTCAGGTATTTCATATAGGACTAAATAGGGTTTGAACCCACAACCTTCAGGTATTTCATATAGGACTATTTCAATAGGGGTTTGAACCCACAACCTTCAGGTATTTCATATAGGACTAAATAGGGTTTGAACCCACAACCTTCAGGTATTTCATACGGGACTAAATAGGGTTTGAACCCACAACCTTCAGGTATTTCATACGGGACTAAATAGGGTTTGAACCCACAACCTTCAGGTATTTCATACGGGACTAAATAGGGTTTGAACCCACAACTTCAGGTATTTCAGTTATACGGGACTAAATACTACTAGTTTGAACCCACAACCTTCAGGTATTTCATATACGGGACTAAATAGGGTTTGAACCCACAACCTTCAGGTATTTCATATAAATAGGGTTTGAACCCACAACCTTCAGGTATTTCATACGGGACTAAATAGGGTTTGAACCCACAACCTTCAGGTATTTCATATAGGACTAAATAGGGTTTGAACCCACAACCTTCAGGTATTTCATATAGGGACTAAATAGGGTTTGAACCCACAACCTTCAGGTATTTCATAGGGTTTGAACCCACAACCTTCAGGTATTTCATACGGGACTAAATAGGGTTTGAACCCACAACCTTCAGGTATTTCATATACTAAATAGGGTTTGACCCACAACCTTCAGGGTTTGAACCCACAACCTTCAGGTATTTCATACGGGACTAAATAGGGTTTGAACCCACAACCTTCAGGTATTTCATACGGGACTAAATAGGGTTTGAACCCACAACCTTCAGGTATTTCATACGGGACTAAATAGGGTTTGAACCCACAACCTTCAAGGTATGCCGCTGATGGGCTGGCCTCTTTTTTATTGCTTGATTGATTGAAGGAATTGATGTGAACTTTATTAACCTTACCACTGCCAGAGCTGCATGTGTAGAGCCCTATGGGTCCCATGTACGTCTGGTAGGGGTTACTGACGCTGTTGTACAGCGTGATGAGGATGCTGCCCGCAGAGCAGAGCAGACACAGAGCCAGGAGGGTGATCACTATGCCATGGAGGATCTGAGGAGCTCCACCTGTCTCTGCCAACTTCCCAAACACTGCACAGGCAGACCAAGAACAGGCAGGTTAGGAATATACACTAGTATTGTGGTGAGTTCTACCACTACACAGGCAGAACAGAACAGGCAGGTAGAATATACAGTCAGTGAGTTACCACTACACAGGCAGAACTAGAACAGGCAGGTTAGGAATTTTATGGTGAGTTCTACCACTACACAGGCAGACCAAGAACAGGCAGGTTAGGAATATACACTGAGTTCTACCACTACACAGGCAGAACTAGAACAGTCAGGTTAGGAATATACACTAGTTTTATGTGAGTTCTACCACTACACAGGCAGACCAAGAACAGGCAGGTTAGGAATATACACTAGTATTACCACTGGCAGAACTGAACAGTCAGGTTAGTAATATACACTACCACCACTACAGACAGAACAGGCAGAGGAATATAGAACAGGTGAGTTCTACCACTACACAGGCAGAACTAGAACAGTCAGGTTAGTAATATACACTCACTATGGTGAGTTCTACCACTACACAGGCAGAACAAGAACAGTCAGGTTAGGAATATACACTATTATTATGGTGAGTTCTACCACAACACAGACAGAACTAGAACAGTCAGGTTAGGAATATACACTCACTATGGTGAGTTCTACCACTACACAGGCAGAACAAGAACAGTCAGGTTAGGAATATACACTAGTATTGTGGTGAGTTCTACCACTACACAGGCAGAACAAGAACAGGCAGGTTAGGAATATACACTAGTTTTATGGTGAGTTCTACCACTACACAGGCAGACCAAGAACAGTCAGGTTAGGAATATACACTAGTATTATGGTGAGTTCCACCAAGGGCTGAATTGTGGTATAGATATCTTAGCACCCTTTTTTCCCAAATAGTTTTCTATCTAGAACCTAAAAGGGTTATTTTCGCTGTCCCCATAGGAGAACCCTTTGAAGAATCAATTTCGGGTTCCAGGTAGAACCCTTTTGGGTTCTATGAACAATCCTTTCCACAGAGAGTTCTATATGGAACCAAAAAGGGTTCTACCGGGAACCAACAAAGGGTTTACCCTAAAGGCACAGCTGAAGAACCCTGTA
>NC_088405.1:4950594-5015594 GCF_034236695.1 Oncorhynchus nerka
TAGTTGATAGGCCTCACACTGTAACAGATAGACAAAGACCCAATAGTTGAGAGTGGTCAGCATGTCATGGATAGACCTCACACTGTAACAGATAGACAAAGACCCAATAGTTGATAGGCCTCACACTGTAACAGATAGACAAAGACCCAATAGTTGAGAGTGTTGTCATGGATAGGCCTCACACTGTAACAGATAGACAAAGACCCAATAGTTGATAGGCCTCACACTGTAACAGATAGACAAAGACCCAATAGTTGAGAGTGGTCAGCATGTCATGGATAGGCCTCACACTGTGACAGATAGACAAAGACCCAATAGTTGAGAGTGTTGTCATGGATAGGCCTCACACTGTAACAGATAGACAAAGACCCAATAGTTGATAGGCCTCACACTGTAACAGATAGACAAAGACCCAATAGTTGAGAGTGGTCAGCATGTCATGGATAGGCCTCACACTGTGACAGATAGACAAAGACCCAATAGTTGAGAGTGGTCAGCATGTCATGGATAGGCCTCACACTGTGACAGATAGACAAAGACCCAATAGTTGAGAGTGGTCAGCATGTCATGGATAGGCCTCACACTGTGACAGATAGACAAAGACCCAATAGTTGAGAGTGGTCAGCATGTCATGGATAGGCCTCACACTGTGACAGATAGACAAAGACCCAATAGTTGAGAGTGTTGTCATGGATAGGCTACACACTGTGACAGATAGACAAAGACCCAATAGTTGAGAGTGGTCAGCATGTCATGGATAGGCCTCACACTGTAACAGATAGACAAAGACCCAATAGTTGAGAGTGGTCAGCATGTCATGGATAGGCCTCACACTGTAACAGATAGACAAAGACCCAATAGTTGAGAGTGGTCAGCATGTCATGGATAGGCTACACACTGTAACAGATAGACAAAGACCCAATAGTTGAGAGTGTTCTCCACAATGGAGTCCTCCACCACCATGTCACCATATACCCAGCTATGAGCCACAATGGGGTCCTCCACCACTCTGTCACCATATACCCAGCTATGAGCCACAATGGGGTCCTCCACCACCATGCCAACATATACCCAGCTATGAGCCACAATGGGGTCCTCCACCACTCTGTCACCATATACCCAGCTATGAGCCACAATGGGGTCCTCCACCACCATGCCAACATATACCCAGCTATGAGCCACAATGGAGTCCTCCACCGCCATATACCCAGCTATGAGCCACAATGGGGTCCTCCACCGCCATATACCCAGCTATGAGCCACAATGGGGTCCTCCACCACCATATACCCAGCTATGAGCCACAATGGGGTCCTCCACCACCATATACCCAGCTATGAGCCACAATGGAGTCCTCCACCGCCATATACCCAGCTATGAGCCACAATGGGGTCCTCCACCACCATGTCACCATATACCCAGCTATGAGCCACAATGGGGTCCTCCACCACCATATACCCAGCTATGAGCCACAATGGGGTCCTCCACCACCATATACCCAGCTATGAGCCACAATGGAGTCCTCCACCACCATATACCCAGCTATGAGCCACAATGGGGTCCTCCACCACCATATACCCAGCTATGAGCCACAATGGGGTCCTCCACCACCATATACCCAGCTATGAGCCACAATGGGGCCCTCCACCACCATATACCCAGCTATGAGCCACAATGGGGTCCTCCACCGCCATATACCCAGCTATGAGCCACAATGGGGTCCTCCACCACCCTGTCACCATATACCCAGCTATGAGCCACAATGGGGTCCTCCACCACCATATACCCAGCTATGAGCCACAATGGGGTCCTCCATCCACCATATACCCAGCTATGAGCCACAATGGGGCCCTCCACCACCATATACCCAGCTATGAGCCACAATGGGGTCCTCCACCACCCTGTCAACATATACCCAGCTATGAGCCACAATGGGGTCCTCCACCACCATATACCCAGCCACAATGGGGTACTCCACCACCATATACCCAGCTATGAGCCACAATGGGGTCCTCCACCACCCTGTCACCATATACCCAGCTATGAGCCACAATGGGGTCCTCCACCACTCTGTCACCATATACCCAGCTATGAGCCACAATGGGGGTCTTCCACCACCCTGTCACCATATACCCAGCTATGAGCCACAATGGGGTCCTCCACCACCATATACCCAGCTATGAGCCACAATGGGGTCCTCCACCACCATATACCCAGCTATGAGCCACAATGGAGTCCTCCACCGCCATATACCCAGCTATGAGCCACAATGGGGTCCTCCACCACCCTGTCACCATATACCCAGCTATGAGCCACAATGGGGTCCTCCACCACCATATACCCAGCTATGAGCCACAATGGGGTCCTCCACCACCATATACCCAGCTATGAGCCACAATGGAGTCCTCCACCACCATATACCCAGCTATGAGCCACAATGGGGTCCTCCACCACCATATACCCAGCTATGAGCCACAATGGGGTCCTCCACCACCATATACCCAGCTATGAGCCACAATGGGGCCCTCCACCACCATATACCCAGCTATGAGCCACAATGGGGTCCTCCACCACCATATACCCAGCTATGAGCCACAATGGGGTCCTCCACCACCCTGTCACCATATACCCAGCTATGAGCCACAATGGGGTCCTCCACCACCATATACCCAGCTATGAGCCACAATGGGGGTCTTCCACCACCCTGTCACCATATACCCAGCTATGAGCCACAATGGAGTCCTCCACCACCATATACCCAGCTATGAGCCACAATGGGGCCCTCCACCACCATATACCCAGCTATGAGCCACAATGGGGTCCTCCACCACCATATACCCAGCTATGAGCCACAATGGGGCCCTCCACCACCCTGTCACCATATACCCAGCTATGAGCCACAATGGGGTCCTCCACCACCATATACCCAGCTATGAGCCACAATGGGGTACTCCACCACCATATACCCAGCTATGAGCCACAATGGGGTCCTCCACCACCCTGTCACCATATACCCAGCTATGAGCCACAATGGGGTCCTCCACCACTCTGTCACCATATACCCAGCTATGAGCCACAATGGGGGTCTTCCACCACCCTGTCACCATATACCCAGCTATGAGCCACAATGGGGTCCTCCACCACCATATACCCAGCTATGAGCCACAACGGGGTCCTCCACCACCACCCAGCTATAGCCCAGCTATGAGCCACAATGGGGTCCTCCACCACCATATACCCAGCTATGAGCCACAATGGAGTCCTCCACCACCATATACCCAGCTATGAGCCACAATGGGGTCCTCCACCACCATATACCCAGCTATGAGACACAATGGGGTCCTCCACCACCATATACCCAGCTATGAGCCACAATGGGGTCCTCCACCGCCATATACCCAGCTATGAGCCACAATGGGGTCCTCCACCACCCTGTCACCATATACCCAGCTATGAGCCACAATGTGGTCCTCCACCACCCTGTCACCATATACCCAGCTATGAGCCACAATGGAGTCCTCCACCACCATGCCACCATATACCCAGCTATGAGCCACAATGGAGTCCTCCACCACAATATACCCAGCTATGAGCCACAATGGAGTCCTCCACCACCCTGTCACCATATACCCAGCTATGAGCCACAATGGAGTCCTCCACCACCATATACCCAGCTATGAGCCACAATGGGGCCCTCCACCACCATATACCCAGCTATGAGCCACAATGGGGTCCTCCACCACCATATACCCAGCTATGAGCCACAATGGGGCCCTCCACCACCCTGTCACCATATACCCAGCTATGAGCCACAATGGGGTCCTCCACCACCATGTCACCATATACCCAGCTATGAGCCACAATGGGGCCCTCCACCACCATATACCCAGCTATGAGCCACAATGGGGTCCTCCACCACCATATACCCAGCTATGAGCCACAATGGGGTCCTCCACCACCCTGTCACCATATACCCAGCTATGAGCCACAATGGGGTCCTCCACCACCATATACCCAGCTATGAGCCACAATGGGGTACTCCACCACCATATACCCAGCTATGAGCCACAATGGGGTCCTCCACCACCCTGTCACCATATACCCAGCTATGAGCCACAATGTGGTCCTCCACCACCCTGTCACCATATACCCAGCTATGAGCCACAATGGGGTCCTCCACCACCATATACCCAGCTATGAGCCACAATGGGGTCCTCCACCACCATATACCCAGCTATGAGCCACAATGGAGTCCTCCACCGCCATATACCCAGCTATGAGCCACAATGGGGTCCTCCACCACCCTGTCACCATATACCCAGCTATGAGCCACAATGTGGTCCTCCACCACCCTGTCACCATATACCCAGCTATGAGCCACAATGGGGTCCTCCACCACCATATACCCAGCTATGAGCCACAATGGGGTCCTCCACCACCATATACCCAGCTATGAGCCACAATGGAGTCCTCCACCGCCATATACCCAGCTATGAGCCACAATGGGGTCCTCCACCACCATGTCACCATATACCCAGCTATGAGCCACAATGGGGTCCTCCACCACCATATACCCAGCTATGAGCCACAATGGGGTCCTCCACCACCATATACCCAGCTATGAGCCACAATGGAGTCCTCCACCACCATATACCCAGCTATGAGCCACAATGGGGTCCTCCACCACCATATACCCAGCTATGAGCCACAATGGGGTCCTCCACCACCATATACCCAGCTATGAGCCGCAACTGGGCCCTCCACAACCATATACCCAGCTATGAGCCACAATGGGGTCCTCCACCGCCATATACCCAGCTATGAGCCACAATGGGGTCCTCCACCACCCTGTCACCATATACCCAGCTATGAGCCACAATGGGGTCCTCCACCACCATATACCCAGCTATGAGCCACAATGGGGTCCTCCATCCACCATATACCCAGCTATGAGCCACAATGGGGCCCTCCACCACCATATACCCAGCTATGAGCCACAATGGGGTTCTCCACCACCCTGTCACCATATACCCAGCTATGAGCCACAATGGGGTCCTCCACCACCATATACCCAGCCACAATGGGGTACTCCACCACCATATACCCAGCTATGAGCCACAATGGGGTCCTCCACCACTCTGTCACCATATACCCAGCTATGAGCCACAATGGGGGTCTTCCACCACCCTGTCAACATATACCCAGCTATGAGCCACAATGGGGTCCTCCACCACCATATACCCAGCTATGAGCCACAATGGGGTCCTCCACCACCATATACCCAGCTATGAGCCACAATGGAGTCCTCCACCGCCATATACCCAGCTATGAGCCACAATGGGGTCCTCCACCACCATGTCACCATATACCCAGCTATGAGCCACAATGGGGTCCTCCACCACCATATACCCAGCTATGAGCCACAATGGGGTCCTCCACCACCATATACCCAGCTATGAGCCACAATGGAGTCCTCCACCACCATATACCCAGCTATGAGCCACAATGGGGTCCTCCACCACCATATACCCAGCTATGAGCCACAATGGGGTCCTCCACCACCATATACCCAGCTATGAGCCACAATGGGGTCCTCCACCACCATATACCCAGCTATGAGCCACAATGGGTCCTCCACCACCCTGTCACCATATACCCAGCTATGAGCCACAATGGGGTCCTCCACCACCATATACCCAGCTATGAGCCACAATGGGGTCCTCCACCACCATATACCCAGCTATGAGACACAATGGGGCCCTCCACCACCATATACCCAGCTATGAGCCACAATGGGGTCCTCCACCGCCATATACCCAGCTATGAGCCACAATGGGGTCCTCCACCACCCTGTCACCATATACCCAGCTATGAGCCACAATGGGTCCTCCACCACCACCACCATATACCCAGCTATGAGCCACAATGGAGTCCTCCACCACCATATACCCAGCTATGAGCCACAATGGGTCCTCCACCACACCATATACCCAGCTATGAGCCACAATGGAGTCCTCCACCACCATGTCACCATATACCCAGCTATGAGCCACAATGGGGCCCTCCTCCACCACCCCAGCTGAGCCACAATCACCACCATATACCCAGCTATGAGCCACAATGGGGTCCTCCACCACCATATACCCAGCTATGAGCCACAATGGGGCCCTCCACCACCCTGTCACCATACCCAGCTATGAGCCACAATGGGGCCCTCCACCACCATATACCCAGCTATGAGCCACAATGGGGTCCTCCACCACCATATACCCAGCTATGAGCCACAATGGGGTCCTCCACCACCCTGTCACCATATACCCAGCTATGAGCCACAATGGGGTCCTCCACCACCTGTCACCATAACCCAGCTATGAGCCACAATGGGGTCCTCCACCACCATATACCCAGCTATGAGCCACAATGGGGTCCTCCACCACCCTGTCACCATATACACAGATATGAGCCACAATGGGGTCCTCCACCACCATATACCCAGCTATGAGCCACAATGGGGTCCCACCACCATATACCCAGCTATGAGCCACAATGGGGTCCTCCACCACCCTGTCACCATATACCCAGCTATGAGCCACAATGGGGTCCTCCACCACTCTGTCACCATATACCCAGCTATGAGCCACAATGGGGTCCTCCACCACCCTGTCACCATATACCCAGCTATGAGCCACAATGGGTCCTCCACCACCATATACCCAGCTATGAGCCACAATGGGGTCCTCCACCACCATATACCCAGCTATGAGCCACAATGGAGTCCTCCACCACCATATACCCAGCTATGAGCCACAATGGGGTCCTCCACCACCATGCCACCATATACCCAGCTATGAGCCACAATGGGGTCCTCCACCACCATATACCCAGCTATGAGCCACAATGGGGTCCTCCACCACCATATACCCAGCTATGAGCCACAATGGGGTCCTCCACCACCATATACCCAGCTATGAGCCACAATGGAGTCCTCACCACCATATACCCAGCTATGAGCCACAATGGGGTCCTCCACCACCATATACCCAGCTATGAGCCACAATGGGGTCCTCCTCCACCATATACCCAGCTATGAGCCACAATGGGGCCCTCCACCACCATATACCCAGCTATGAGCCACAATGGGGTCCTCCACCACCATATACCCAGCTATGAGCCACAATGGGGTCCTCCACCACCTGTCACCATATACCCAGCTATGAGCCACAATGGGGTCCTCCACCACCCTGTCACCATATACCCAGCTATGAGCCACAATGGGGTCCTCCACCACCATATAACCAGCTATGAGCCACAATGGGGTCCTCCACCACCATATACCCACCCCAGCTATGAGCCACAATGGGGTCCTCCACCACCATATACCCAGCTATGAGCCACAATGGGGTCCTCCACCACCATATACCCAGCTATGAGCCACAATGGGGTCCTCCACCACCATATACCCAGCTATGAGCCACAATGGGGCCCTCCACCACCATATACCCAGCTATGAGCCACAATGGGGTCCTCCACCACCATATACCCAGCTATGAGCCACAATGGGGCCCTCCACCACCCTGTCACCATATACCCAGCTATGAGCCACAATGGGGTCCTCCACCACCATGTCACCATATACCCAGCTATGAGCCACAATGGGGCCCTCCACCACCATATACCCAGCTATGAGCCACAATGGGGTCCTCCACCACCATATACCCAGCTATGAGCCACAATGGGGTCCTCCACCACCCTGTCACCATATACCCAGCTATGAGCCACAATGGGGTCCTCCACCACTCTGTCACCATATACCCAGCTATGAGCCACAATGGGGTCTCCACCACCCTGTCACCATATACCCAGCTATGAGCCACAATGGAGTCCTCCACCCAGCTATGAGCCACAATGGGGCCCTCCACCACCATATACCCAGCTATGAGCCACAATGGGGTCCTCCACCACCATATACCCAGCTATGAGCCACAATGGGGCCCTCCACCACCCTGTCACCATATACCCAGCTATGAGCCACAATGGGGTCCTCCACCACCATACCATATACCCAGCTATGAGCCACAATGGGGTCCACCACCACCCAGCTATGAGCCACAATGGGGTCCTCCACCACCATATACCCAGCTATGAGCCACAATGGGGCCCTCCACCACCCTGTCACCATATACCCAGCTATGAGCCACAATGGGGCCCTCCACCACCATATACCCAGCTAACAATGGGGTCCTCCACCACCCTGTCACCATATACCCAGCTATGAGCCACAATGGGGTCCTCCACCACCATGTCACCCAGCCCAGCTATGAGCCACAATGGGGTCCTCCACCACCATATACCCAGCTATGAGCCACAATGGGGTCCTCCACCACCCCTGTCACCATATACCCAGCTATGAGCCACAATGGGGTCCTCCACCACCACCATATACCCAGCTATGAGCCACAATGGGGTCCTCCACCACCATATACCCAGCTATGAGCCACAATGGGGTACTCCACCACCATATACCCAGCTATGAGCCACAATGGGGTCCTCCACCACCCTGTCACCATATACCCAGCTATGAGCCACAATGGGGTCCTCCACCACCTGTCACCATATACCCAGCTATGAACCACAATGGGGGTCTTCCACCACCCTGTCACCATATACCCAGCTAAGCCACAATGGGGTCCTCCACCACCATATACCCAGCTATGAGCCACAATGGGGTCCTCCACCACCATATACCCAGCTATGAGCCACAATGGGGTCCTCCACCACCCTGTCACCCAGCTATGAGCCACAATGGGGTCCTCCACCACCATATACCCAGCTATGAGCCACAATGGGGTCCTCCACCACCATATACCCAGCTATGAGCCACAATGGGGTCCTCCACCACCATATACCCAGCTATGAGCCACAATGGGGTCCTCCACCACCATATACCCAGCTATGAGCCACAATGGGGTCCTCCACCACCATATACCCAGCTATGAGCCACAATGGGGTCCTCCACCACCCTGTCACCATATACCCAGCTATGAGCCACAATGGGGTCCTCCACCACCATGCCACCATATACCCAGCCCACAATGGAGTCCTCTACCACCATATACCCAGCTATGAGCCACAATGGAGTCCTCCACCACCCTGTCACCATATACCCAGCTATGAGCCACAATGGAGTCCTCCACCACACATATACCCAGCTATGAGCCACAATGGGGCCCTCCACCACCATCCCAGCTATGAGCCACAATGGGAACCTCCACCACCATATACCCAGCTATGAGCCACAATGGGGTCCTCCACCACCATATACCCAGCTATGAGCCACAATGGGGCCCTCCACCACCCTGTCACCATATACCCAGCTATGAGCCACAATGGGGCCCTCCACCACCATATACCCAGCTATGAGCCACAATGGGGTCCTCCACCACCATATACCCAGCTATGAGCCACAATGGGGTCCTCCACCACCCTGTCACCATATACCCAGCTATGAGCCACAATGGGGTCCTCCACCACCTGTCACCATAACCCAGCTATGAGCCACAATGGGGTCCTCCACCACCATATACCCAGCTATGAGCCACAATGGGGTCCTCCACCACCCTGTCACCATATACCCAGCTATGAGCCACAATGGGGTCCTCCACCACTCCTCCACCACCATATACCCAGCTATGAGCCACAATGGGGTCCTCCACCACCATATACCCAGCTATGAGCCACAATGGGGTCCTCCACCACCCTGTCACCATATACCCAGCTATGAGCCACAATGGGGTCCTCCACCACCATGTCACCATATACCCAGCTATGAGCCACAATGGGGTCTTCCACCACCCTGTCACCATATACCCAGCTATGAGCCACAATGGAGTCCTCCACCACCATATACCCAGCTATGAGCCACAATGGGGTCCTCCACCACCATACCCAGCTATGAGCCACAATGGAGTCCTCCACCCCACCATGGGGTCACCACCATGCCACCATATACCCAGCTATGAGCCACAATGGGGTCCTCCACCACCATATACCCAGCTATGAGCCACAATGGGGTCCTCCACCACCATATACCCAGCTATGAGCCACAATGGGGTCCTCCACCACCATATACCCAGCTATGAGCCACAATGGAGTCCTCCACCACCATATACCCAGCTATGAGCCACAATGGGGTCCTCCACCACCATATACCCAGCTATGAGCCACAATGGGGTCCTCCTCCACCATATACCCAGCTATGAGCCACAATGGGGCCCTCCACCACCATATACCCAGCTATGAGCCACAATGGGGTCCTCCACCGCCATATACCCAGCTATGAGCCACAATGGGGTCCTCCACCAACCTGTCACCATATACCCAGCTATGAGCCACAATGGGGTCACCATATACCCAGCTCCACAATGAGGTCCTCCACCACCATATACCCAGCTATGAGCCACAATGGGGTCCTCCACCACCATATACCCAGCTATGAGCCACAATGGGGTCCTCCACCACCATATACCCAGCTATGAGCCACAATGGGGTCCTCCACCACCATATACCCAGCTATGAGCCACAATGGGGTCCTCCACCACCATATACCCAGCTATGAGCCACAATGGGGCCCTCCACCACCATATACCCAGCTATGAGCCACCCTCCACCACCATATACCCAGCTATGAGCCACAATGGGGTCCTCCACCACCATATACCCAGCTATGAGCCACAATGGGGCCCTCCACCACCCTGTCACCATATACCCAGCTATGAGCCACAATGGGGTCCTCCACCACCATATACCCAGCTATGAGCCACAATGGGGCCCTCCACCACCATATACCCAGCTATGAGCCACAATGGGGTCCTCCACCACCATATACCCAGCTATGAGCCACAATGGGGTCCTCCACCACCATATCACCATACCCAGCTATGAGCCACAATGGGGTCCTCCACCACTCTGTCACCATATACCCAGCTATGAGCCACAATGGGGTCTCCACCACCATCACCACCCAGCTATGAGCCACAATGGAGTCCTCCACCATATACCCAGCTATGAGCCACAATGGGGTCCTCCACCACCATATACCCAGGTCCTCCACCACCATGTCACCATACCCAGCTATGAGCCACAATGGGGCCCTCCACCACCATATACCCAGCTATGAGCCACAATGGGGTCCTCCACCACCATATACCCAGCTATGAGCCACAATGGGGTCCTCCACCACCCTGTCACCATATACCCAGCTATGAGCCACAATGGGGTCCTCCACCACTCTGTCCCCAGCTCCACAATGGGGGTCTTCCACCATGTCACCATACCCAGCTATGAGCCACAATGGGGCCCTCCACCACCATATACCCAGCCCACAATGGGGTCCTCCACCACCATATACCCAGCTATGAGCCACAATGGGGCCCTCCACCACCCTGTCACATATACCCAGCTATGAGCCACAATGGGGCCCTCCACCACCATATACCCAGCTATGAGCCACAATGGGGTCCTCCACCACCCTGTCACCATATACCCAGCTATGAGCCACAATGGGGTCCTCCACCACTCTGTCACCATATACCCAGCTATGAGCCACAATGGGGTCCTCCACCACCATATACCCAGCTATGAGCCACAATGGGGTCTTCCACCACCCTGTCACCATATACCCAGCTATGAGCCACAATGGGGTCCTCCACCACCCTGTCACCATATACCCAGCTATGAGCCACAATGGGGTCCTCCACCACCATATACCCAGCTATGAGCCACAATGGGGTACTCCACCACCATATACCCAGCTATGAGCCACAATGGGGTCCTCCACCACCCTGTCACCATATACCCAGCTATGAGCCACAATGGGGTCCTCCACCACTCTGTCACCATATACCCAGCTATGAACCACAATGGGGGTCTTCCACCACCCTGTCACCATATACCCAGCTATGAGCCACAATGGGGTCCTCCACCACCATATACCCAGCTATGAGCCACAATGGGGTCCTCCACCACCATATACCCAGCTATGAGCCACAATGGAGTCCTCCACCGCCATATACCCAGCTATGAGCCACAATGGGGTCCTCCACCACCATGCTATGAGCCACCATATACCCAGCTATGAGCCACAATGGGGTCCTCCACCACCATATACCCAGCTATGAGCCACAATGGGGTCCTCCACCACCATATACCCAGCTATGAGCCACAATGGGGTCCTCCACCACCATATACCCAGCTATGAGCCACAATGGGGTCCTCCACCACCCTGTCACCATATACCCAGCTATGAGCCACAATGGGGTCCTCCACCACCATATACCCAGCTATGAGCCACAATACCACAGCTATGAGCCACAATGGGGTCCTCCACCACCATATACCCAGCTATGAGCCACAATGGGGTCCTCCACCACCATATACCCAGCTATGAGCCACAATGGGGTCCTCCACCACCCTGTCACCATACCCAGCTATGAGCCACAATGGGGTCCTCCACCACCATATACCCAGCTATGAGCCACAATGGGGTCCTCCACCACCATATACCCAGCTATGAGCCACAATGGGGTCCTCCAGCCCACCATATACCCAGCTATGAGCCACAATGGGGTCCTCCACCACCATATACCCAGCTATGAGCCACAATGGGGCCCTCCACCACCCTGTCACCATATACCCAGCTATGAGCCACAATGGGGTCCTCCACCACCACCACCATATACCCAGCTATAGCCACAGGGGCCCTCCACCACCATATACCCAGCTATGAGCCACAATGGGGTCCTCCACCAATGGAGCCACAATGGTGTCCTCCACCACCATGTGAGCCACAATGGGGTCCTCCACCACTCTGTCACCATATACCCAGCTATGAGCCACAATGGGGTCCTCCACCACCCTGTCACCATACCCAGCTATGAGCCACAATGGAGTCCTCCACCACCATATACCCAGCTATGAGCCACAATGGGGTCCTCCACCACCATATACCCAGCTATGAGCCACAATGGGGTCCTCCACCACCATATACCCAGCTATGAGCCACAATGGGGCCCTCCACCACCCTGTCACACATATACCCAGCTATGAGCCACAATGGGGCCCCCTCCACCACCATATACCCAGCTATGAGCCACAATGGGGTCCTCCACCACCCTACCATATACCCAGCTATGAGCCACAATGGGGTCCTCCACCACCATGTCACCATATACCCAGCTATGAGCCACAATGGGGCCCTCCACCACCATATACCCAGCTATGAGCCACAATGGGGTCCTCCACCACCCTGTCACCATATACCCAGCTATGAGCCACAATGGGGTCCTCCACCACCCTGTCACCATATACCCAGCTATGAGCCACAATGGGGTCCTCCACCACCATATACCCAGCTATGAGCCACAATGGGGTCCTCCACCACCATATACCCAGCTATGAGCCACAATGGGGTCCTCCACCACCATATACCCAGCTATGAGCCACAATGGGGTCCTCCACCACCTGTCACCATATACCCAGCTATGAGCCACAATGGGGTCCCACCACCACCATATACCCAGCTATGAGCCACAATGGGTCCTCCACCACCATATACCCAGCTATGAGCCACAATGGGGTCCTCCACCACCATATACCCAGCTATGAGCCACAATGGAGTCCTCCACCGCCATATACCCAGCTATGAGCCACAATGGGGTCCTCCACCACCATATACCCAGCTATGAGCCACAATGGAGTCCTCCACCACCATATACCCAGCTATGAGCCACAATGGGGTCCTCCACCACCATATACCCAGCTATGAGCCACAATGGGGTCCTCCACCACCATATACCTTCCCCACAATGGGGCCCTCCACCACCATATACCCAGCTATGAGCCACAATGGGGTCCTCCACCACCCTGTCACCATATACCCAGCTATGAGCCATAATGGAGTCCTCCACCACCATGCCACCATATACCCAGCTATGAGCCACAATGGAGTCCTCTACCACCATATACCCAGCTATGAGCCACAATGGAGTCCTCCACCACACAGTCACCATATACCCAGCTATGAGCCACAATGGAGTCCTCCACCACCATGTCACCATATACCCAGCTATGAGCCACAATGGGGCCCTCCACCACCATATACCCAGCTATGAGCCACAATGGGAACCTCCACCACCATATACCCAGCTATGAGCCACAATGGGGTCCTCCACCACCATATACCCAGCTATGAGCCACAATGGGGCCCTCCACCACCCTGTCACCATATACCCAGCTATGAGCCACAATGGGGCCCTCCACCACCATATACCCAGCTATGAGCCACAATGGGGTCCTCCACCACCATATACCCAGCTATGAGCCACAATGGGGTCCTCCACCACCCTGTCACCATATACCCAGCTATGAGCCACAATGGGGTCCTCCACCACTCTGTCACCATAACCCAGCTATGAGCCACAATGGGGTCCTCCACCACCATATACCCAGCTATGAGCCACAATGGGGTCCTCCACCACCCTGTCACCATATACCCAGCTATGAGCCACAATGGGGTCCTCCACCACTCTGTCACCATATACCCATCTATGAGCCACAATGGGGGTCTTCCACCACCCTGTCACCATATACCCAGCTATGAGCCACAATGGGGTACTCCACCACCATATACCCAGCTATGAGCCACAATGGGGTCCTCCACCACCCTGTCACCATATACCCAGCTATGAGCCACAATGGGGTCCTCCACCACTCTGTCACCATATACCCATCTATGAGCCACAATGGGGGTCTTCCACCACCCTGTCACCATATACCCAGCTATGAGCCACAATGGAGTCCTCCACCACCATATACCCAGCTATGAGCCACAATGGGGTCCTCCACCACCATATACCCAGCTATGAGCCACAATGGAGTCCTCCACCGCCATATACCCAGCTATGAGCCACAATGGGGTCCTCCACCACCATGCCACCATATACCCAGCTATGAGCCACAATGGGGTCCTCCACCACCATATACCCAGCTATGAGCCACAATGGGGTCCTCCACCACCATATACCCAGCTATGAGCCACAATGGGGTCCTCCACCACCATATACCCAGCTATGAGCCACAATGGAGTCCTCCACCACCATATACCCAGCTATGAGCCACAATGGGGTCCTCCACCACCATATACCCAGCTATGAGCCACAATGGGGTCCTCCTCCACCATATACCCAGCTATGAGCCACAATGGGGCCCTCCACCACCATATACCCAGCTATGAGCCACAATGGGGTCCTCCACCGCTATATACCCAGCTATGAGCCACAATGGGGTCCTCCACCAACCTGTCACCATATACCCAGCTATGAGCCACAATGGGGTCCTCCACCACCCTGTCACCATATACCCAGCTATGAGCCACAATGAGGTCCTCCACCACCATATAACCAGCTATGAGCCACAATGGGGTCCTCCACCACCATATACCCAGCTATGAGCCACAATGGAGTCCTCCACCACCATATACCCAGCTATGAGCCACAATGGGGTCCTCCACCACCATATACCCAGCTATGAGCCACAATGGGGTCCTCCACCACCATATACCCAGCTATGAGCCACAATGGGGCCCTCCACCACCATATACCCAGCTATGAGCCACAATGGGGCCCTCCACCACCATATACCCAGCTATGAGCCACAATGGGGTCCTCCACCACCATATACCCAGCTATGAGCCACAATGGGGCCCTCCACCACCCTGTCACCATATACCCAGCTATGAGCCACAATGGGGTCCTCCACCACCATGTCACCATACCCAGCTATGAGCCACAATGGGGCCCTCCACCACCATATACCCAGCTATGAGCCACAATGGGGTCCTCCACCATATACCCAGCTGAGCCACAATGGGGTCCTCCACCACCCTGTCACCATATACCCAGCTATGAGCCACAATGGGGTCCTCCACCACTCTGTCACCATATACCCAGCTATGAGCCACAATGGGGTCTTCCACCACCCTGTCACCATATACCCAGCTATGAGCCACAATGGAGTCCTCCACCACCATATACCCAGCTATGAGCCACAATGGGGTCCTCCACCACCATATACCCAGCTATGAGCCACAATGGGGTCCTCCACCACCATGTCACATATACCCAGCTATGAGCCACAATGGGGCCCTCCACCACCCACAATGGGGTCCACCATATACCCAGCTATGAGCCACAATGGGGTCCTCCACCACCCTGTCACCATATACCCAGCTATGAGCCACAATGGGGTCCTCCACCACTCTGTCACCATATACCCAGCTATGAGCCACAATGGGGGGTCTTCCACCACCACCATATACCCAGCTATGAGCCACAATGGGGCCCTCCACCACCATATACCCAGCTATGAGCCACAATGGGGTCCTCCACCACCATATACCCAGCTATGAGCCACAATGGGGCCCTCCACCACCCTGTCACAATATACCCAGCTATGAGCCACAATGGGGCCCTCCACCACCATATACCCAGCTATGAGCCACAATGGGGTCCTCCACCACCCTGTCACCATATACCCAGCTATGAGCCACAATGGGGTCCTCCACCACTCTGTCACCATATACCCAGCTATGAGCCACAATGGGGTCCTCCACCACCATATACCCAGCTATGAGCCACAATGGGGGTCTTCACCACCCTGTCACCATATACCCAGCTATGAGCCACAATGGGGTCCTCCACCACCCTGTCACCATATATCCAGCTATGAGCCACAATGGGGTCCTCCACCACCATATACCCAGCTATGAGCCACAATGGGGTACTCCACCACCATATACCCAGCTATGAGCCACAATGGGGTCCTCCACCACCCTGTCACCATATACCCAGCTATGAGCCACAATGGGGTCCTCCACACCACCATATACCCAGCTATGAACCACAATGGGGTCTTCCACCACCCTGTCACCATATACCCAGCTATGAGCCACAATGGGGTCCTCCACCACCATATACCCAGCTATGAGCCACAATGGGGTCCTCCACCACCATATACCCAGCTATGAGCCACAATGGAGTCCTCCACCGCCATATACCCAGCTATGAGCCACAATGGGGTCCTCCACCACCATATACCCAGCTATGAGCCACAATGGAGTCCTCCACCACCATATACCCAGCTATGAGCCACAATGGGGTCCTCCACCACCATATACCCAGCTATGAGCCACAATGGGGTCCTCCACCACCATATACCCAGCTATGAGCCACAATGGGGCCCTCCACCACCATATACCCAGCTATGAGCCACAATGGGGTCCTCCACCACCACCATATACCCAGCTATGAGCCACAATGGGGTCCTCCACCACCATATACCCAGCTATGAGCCACAATGGGGTCCTCCACCACCATATACCCAGCTATGAGCCACAATGGGGCCCTCCACCACCATATACCCAGCTATGAGCCACAATGGGGCCTCCACCACCATATACCCAGCTATGAGCCACAATGGGGTCCTCCACCACCCTGTCACCACCCAGCTATGAGCCACAATGGGGTCTCCCCACCAGCTATGAGTCACAATGGGGTCCTCCACCACCATATACCCAGCTATGAGCCACAATGGGGCCTCCACCACCATATACCCAGCTATGAGCCACAATGGGGCCCTCCACCACCATATACCCAGCTATGAGCCACAATGGGGTCCTCCACCACCATATACCCAGCTATGAGCCACAATGGGGCCCTCCACCACCCTGTCACCATATACCCAGCTATGAGCCACAATGGGGTCCTCCACCACCATGTCACCATATACCCAGCTATGAGCCACAATGGGGCCCTCCACCACCATATACCCAGCTATGAGCCACAATGGGGTCCTCCACCACCATATACCCAGCTATGAGCCACAATGGGGTCCTCCACCACCCTGTCACCATATACCCAGCTATGAGCCACAATGGGGTCCTCCACCACTCTGTCACCATATACCCAGCTATGAGCCACAATGGGGGTCTTCCACCACCCTGTCACCATATACCCAGCTATGAGCCACAATGGAGTCCTCCACCACCATATACCCAGCTATGAGCCACAATGGGGCCCTCCACCACCATATACCCAGCTATGAGCCACAATGGGGTCCTCCACCACCATATACCCAGCTATGAGCCACAATGGGGCCCTCCACCACCCTGTCACAATATACCCAGCTATGAGCCACAATGGGGCCCTCCACCACCATATACCCAGCTATGAGCCACAATGGGGTCCTCCACCACCCTGTCACCATATACCCAGCTATGAGCCACAATGGGGTCCTCCACCACTCTGTCACCATATACCCAGCTATGAGCCACAATGGGGTCCTCCACCACCATATACCCAGCTATGAGCCACAATGGGGGTCTTCCACCACCCTGTCACCATATACCCAGCTATGAGCCACAATGGGGTCCTCCACCACCCTGTCACCATATACCCAGCTATGAGCCACAATGGGGTCCTCCACCACCATATACCCAGCTATGAGCCACAATGGGGTACTCCACCACCATATACCCAGCTATGAGCCACAATGGGGTCCTCCACCACCCTGTCACCATATACCCAGCTATGAGCCACAATGGGGTCCTCCACCACTCTGTCACCATATACCCAGCTATGAACCACAATGGGGGTCTTCCACCACCCTGTCACCATATACCCAGCTATGAGCCACAATGGGGTCCTCCACCACCATATACCCAGCTATGAGCCACAATGGGGTCCTCCACCACCATATACCCAGCTATGAGCCACAATGGAGTCCTCCACCGCCATATACCCAGCTATGAGCCACAATGGGGTCCTCCACCACCATATACCCAGCTATGAGCCACAATGGAGTCCTCCACCACCATATACCCAGCTATGAGCCACAATGGGGTCCTCCACCACCATATACCCAGCTATGAGCCACAATGGGGTCCTCCACCACCATATACCCAGCTATGAGCCACAATGGGGCCCTCCACCACCATATACCCAGCTATGAGCCACAATGGGGTCCTCCACCACCCTGTCACCATATACCCAGCTATGAGCCACAATGGGGTCCTCCACCACCATATACCCAGCTATGAGCCACAATGGGGTCCTCCACCACCATATACCCAGCTATGAGCCACAATGGGGCCCTCCACCACCATATACCCAGCTATGAGCCACAATGGGGTCCTCCACCACCATATACCCAGCTATGAGCCACAATGGGGTCCTCCACCACCCTGTCACCATATACCCAGCTATGAGCCACAATGGGGTTCTCCGCCACCATATACCCAGCTATGAGCCACAATGGGGTCCTCCCCCATGCCACCCGTGGACCATACAACCACAGCAATGGCCTGTGGTGATATTCCAGCAGAGTCCTGTCAGGGGAGGATGCATCATGCCAGTCTCTTTCACCAGTCTCTCAGTGATAGACCATGATATTAGGCTGGACTCTATCACCAGTCTCTCTCAGTGATTGACCATGGTATTAGGGGGGACTCTCTCAGTGATAGACCATGGTATTAGGCTGGACTCTATCACCAGTCTCTCTCAGTGATTGACCATGGTATTAGGGGGGACTCTCTCAGTGATAGACCATGGTATTAGGGGGGACTCTTTCACCAGTCTCTCTCAGTGATAGACCATGGTATTAGGCTGGACTCTCTCAGTGATAGACCATGGTATTAGACTGGACTCTTTCACCAGCCTCTCTCAGTGATAGACCATGGTATTAGACTGGACTCTCTCAGTCATAGACCATGGTATTAGACTGGACTCTTTCACCAGCCTCTCTCAGTGATAGACCATGGTATTAGACTGGACTCTCTCAGTGATAGACCATGGTATTAGACTGGACTCTTTCACCAGCCTCTCTCAGTGATAGACCATGATATTAGGCTGGACTCTATCACCAGTCTCTCTCAGTGATTGACCATGGTATTAGGGGGGACTCTCTCAGTGATAGACCATGGTATTAGGCTGGACTCTATCACCAGTCTCTCTCAGTGATTGACCATGGTATTAGGGGGGACTCTCTCAGTGATAGACCATGGTATTAGGGGGGACTCTTTCACCAGTCTCTCTCAGTGATAGACCATGGTATTAGGCTGGACTCTCTCAGTGATAGACCATGGTATTAGACTGGACTCTTTCACCAGCCTCTCTCAGTGATAGACCATGGTATTGGACTCTCTCAGTCATAGACCATGGTATTAGACTGGACTCTTTCACCAGCCTCTCTCAGTGATAGACCATGGTATAGACTTAGTGATAGACCATGGTATTAGACTGGACTCTTTCACCAGCCTCTCTCAGTGATAGACCATGGTATTAGACTGGACTCTCTCAGTGATAGACCATGGTATTAGACTGGACTCTTTCACCAGTCTCTCTCAGTGATAGACCATGGTATTAGGGGGGACTCTTTCACCAGCCTCTCTCAGTGATAGATGGTTTATCACATGGGCTATAATGGTGGCTCTTATTTCATCAGTGACAACACCTCTTAATCTAATTTCACACAACGCATCACCGGGGGCAAACGCATAACCAGGGGCAAACTACCTGCCCTCCATGACACCTACACCACCCGATGTCACAGGAAGGCCATAAAGATAATCAAGGACAACAACCACCCGAGCCACTGCCTGTTCACCCCGCTATCATCCAGAAGGTGAGGTCAGTACAGGTGCATCAAAGAAGGGACAACATTTGATTTGATTTGATTTCAACTGGTCTAACTACTCCTTTGCTTGGTCAAGCTTCTCCTCTGCCTGGTCCAGCTTCTCCTCTGCCTGGTCCAGCTTCTCCTCTGCCTGGTCTAACTACTCCTCTGGCTGGTCCAGCTTCTCCTCTGCCTGGTCTAACTACTCCTCTGGCTGGTCCAGCTTCTCCTCTGCCTGGTCTAACTACTCCTCTGTCTGGACCAGCTACTTCTCTTCCTGGACCAGCTACTTCTCTACCTGGTCCAACTACTCCTCTTCCTGGTCCAGCTACTCCTCTCCCTGGTCCAACTATGCCTCTCCCTGGTCCAACTACTCCTCTCCCCGGTCCAACTACTCCTCTTCCTGGTCCAGCTACCCCTCTCCCTGGTCCAACTATGCCTCTCCCTGGTCCAACTACTCCTCTTCCTGGTCCAACTACTCCTCTCCCTGGTCCAGCTACTCCTCTCCCTGGTCCAACTACTCCTCTCCCTGGTCCAACTACTCCTCTCCCTGGTCCAGCTACTCCTCTCCCTGGTCCAACTACTCCTCTCCCTGGTCCAACTACTCCTCTCCCTGGTCCAACTACTCCTCTCCCTGGTCCAGCTACTCCTCTCCCTGGTCCAACTACTCCTCTCCCTGGTCCAGCTACTCCTCTCCCTGGTCCAACTACTCCTCTCCCTGGTCCAACTACTCCTCTCCCTGGTCCAGCTACTCCTCTCCCTGGTCCAACTACTCCTCTCCCTGGTCCAGCTACTCCTCTCCCTGGTCCAGCTACGCCTCTCCCTGGTCCAGCTACTCCTCTCCCTGGTCCAACTACTCCTCTCCCTGGTCCAACTACTCCTCTCCCTGGTCTAACTACTCCTCTGGCTGGTCCAGCTGTTATTTGTTCTCTCTCTGCTCCTCTGTGTTGTTCTGTATCCACATTGAACTAAATCAATCCAAAGAGTCCTCTTTGTACTGTGTTTGTCCATGTAACAGAAAGAGCTTCAACACCTGGCTATGTCTCCGACTGAGATTGGAATCGGCTGTGGTTGGTCTATTTTACACAATTTACAGTAAATCATCTATTTCTTATTGTGTCAATGATCTGTTCATTCAACAAAATGCTTATCCGCTGTTTCAATACAGCTTTTGAGCAGCTGTTGTTGCAGAAGTAAAGGTTTTATACTATATTTGAGGTTTTGAACATTAGGTCTTCATTTCTGACATGCTGTGTGCAAAGCATTTGTAAATAAGACAAGAAGGATCCATGATTTTGTTATTGGGTAAGCTTGTATGTAAAGAAAATGTAAGCATTTTTAGAAACGTGTTAATTGACTGCATATTCTGTGAAAACGACATGAATTGCGTTCATGGTTATTGTCCACAACAGACGGATGTTGTGCTGATTGTGTTTATAGACTTTTGAAAATGCGACTACAGATTGGACAAAAGGATGTTAGCGATGGTAAAGAAAACCCCGTAGTGTTTTGAATATTGACACATTAGTGTGGTCTGGGTCGTCACTAAGTTTCTTCTACGTGCTTCTACACCTGCATTGCTTGCTGTTTGGGGTTTTAGGCTGGGTTTCTGTACAGCACTTTGAGATATCAGCTGATGTAAGAAGGGCTTTATAAATACATTTGAATTTAAGTTAGATTCCTTTGATCTTCGCGTGTCTCATTTGTAAAGCAGAGTTTCACTTTGAGCAGGTTAGTACATGATTTTGCAAGATGTCTGTGGGGTTTTGGGCAAATTGGCTAACTGTTAGTTTTGAGGCCATGAGATGTAGTTTCAGCAAACGTGTGTTAAGGATTGGGGGAAACTGTAATAGATATGTCCTATAGCCAGACAGATGTAAGCATGGTTTGAAATGAATATGTTTTAGTCAAATATGATATATATTTGTGCTTCTTGCGATCAATTTGCAGTCTACAAATGATTTGTAATTATGTTCCCGGCCTCCCTGTCTATCCGCTCCAGAACAACATCTTCCCTCGGCTGAATCTAGTCGATGATCCATTCCCCAGGGTGTCATTATCGCGCCCCTGTCGTAATAAAGCTGTGCGCCAGGCGGCTCTCTCTCCTCGGCAGCGGCAGGTAGGGAGGCGAGTCCAGACAGCGGGGAAGGGGAGCGGGGACTGGAGGACCGGGGACTAGAGGACCGGGGATATTCACTGACAGCAGCAGTTACGTTCAGATTAACAGAACTGGGTGATTTTCGATGAGTGGCTGGACAATATTTAATAAGAAACCGCGTAGTCGGCTACGGTTCATGACCATCCTTAGGTTTTCCTCTGAGCTCTCTAGTCGCGCACACGAATACTGGATATAATTGTGGAACCACTACGGTAAGAGGAATGGTTTTTACATTATTTCGTGTTGATTGAAGGAGTTTTTTTTTGCTGTTGTTGTCATGGTTGCATATGATTTAGCGATCGAAAAAAGGCAAGATTGACAGTATTGAAATGCGGTGGTTTTCTTCACCAGCTGATTGCGTTCCTTCACATTATGGATCGATGGAAAGATTCACAGTAAGTAGGCTATGTTACGAATTACATGGTGTGCATTTAGCCTAGCTGTCTGTGCCAGTTTCATTATTAATACACGTGATACCTTTGCTTTGGCATAGAGAGATTGATGATTAAAGCAGGTATGCGTGAGTGTGAGAGAGGCATGCTACCCTCCCTGTCTTTCAACCCGAGGCGCCTGTTACGGCAACCACTATGCGGGTTTAGTGGAGCAAAGCTTTTTACAACATAGCATTTTCATCTCTTTATTACAATCCTCTTCTACAATCTGTTTTTTTCCCCCCTCTCCCCCTGTTGATTCATTCATTTCGTTTGTTACAACAGAAGAAGCGGCTGTTTTTCCCTGAAAGTTGCTCAATAGCCGTAGCCTGGGCCTACATGAGAGAGAGAGAGAGGTAGAGACATGCTTTCCTATCAGTTATGGGTACAGTCTTCAGTGAGCAGGCATGGACACATTTTGACATGCGGTATACTATGTAATGCGTATGATTACCCATCTGGTTGCCAGGGGCGATGGCGAAGCGACATGTGACCGCAGCATGGTGTCTTCAAGTCTACAGCTACAACATGATGTTTGATATGAGCCTCTAACTGTCACTCCTAACACCCCCCCCCCATCTCTTTCCGTACCCTGCCTGCAGTTATCCCAACCAGAAACATTCAACTGTGTACCTAGAAGGCATGGAAGGAATTCAGACAATGCTTGCATGCCTTGTAGCCTGTCATTATCCATTATGATGAGGATGAGGAGTGAGGTGTGACAGATTGAATCAGACATAGAATACACATAACTACAGTACCTTACTGTAACTCACAATACATAACTACAGTACCTTACTGTAACTCACAATACATAACTACAGTACCTTACTGTAACTCACAATACATAACTACAGTACCTTACTGTAACTCACAGTACATAACTACAGTACCTTACTGTAACTCACAATACATAACTACAGTACCTTACTGTAACTCACAATACATAACTACAGTACCTTACTGTAACTCACAATACATAACTACAGTACCTTACTGTAACTCACAATACATAACTACAGTACCTTACTGTAACTCACAATACATAACTACGATACCTTACTGTAACTCACAATACATAACTACAGTACCTTACTGTAACTCACAATACATAACTACAGTACCTTACTGTAACTCACAATATATAACTACAGTACCTTACTGTAACTCACAATACATAACTACAATACCTTACTGTAACTCACAATACATAACTACAGTACCTTACTGTAACTCACAATACATAACTACAGTACCTTACTGTAACTCACAATACAGAACTACAATACCTTACTGTAACTCACAATACATAACTACAATACCTTACTGTAACTCACAATACAGAACTACAATACCTTACTGTAACTCACAATACATAACTACAATACCTTACTGTAACTCACAATACAGAACTACAATACCTTACTGTAACTCACAATACAGAACTACAATACCTTACTGTAACTCACAATACAGAACTACAATACCTTACTGTAACTCACAATGCATAACTACAATACCTCACTATAACTCACAATACATAACTACAGTACCTTACTGTAACTCACAATACAGAACTACAATACCTTACTGTAACTCACAATACATAACTACAATACCTTACTGTAACTCACAATGCATAACTACAGTACCTTACTGTAACTCACAATACAGAACTACAATACCTTACTGTAACTCACAATACAGAACTACAATACCTTACTGTAACTCACAATACATAACTACAATACCTTACTGTAACTCACAATACAGAACTACAATACCTTACTGTAACTCACAATACATAACTACAATACCTTACTGTAACTCACAATACAGAACTACAATACCTTACTGTAACTCACAATACATAACTACAATACCTTACTGTAACTCACTATACATAACTACAGTACCTTACTATAACTCACAGTACATAACTACAATACCTTACTGTAACTCTCAATACATAACTACAGTACCTTACTGTAACTCACAATACATAACTGTACGATACCTTACTGTAACTCACAATACATAACTACAGTACCTTACTGTAACTCACAGTACATAACTACGATACCTTACTGTAACTCACAATACATAACTGCAATACCTTACTGTACCTCACAATACAGAACTACAATACCTTACTGTAACTCACAATACATAACTACAGTACCTTACTGTAACTCACAGTACATAACTACGATACCTTACTGTAACTCACAATACAGAACTACAATACCTTACTGTAACTCACAATACAGAACTATAAGACCTTACTGTAACTCACAATACATAACTACAATACCTTACTGTAACTCACAATACATAACTACAGTACCTTACTGTAACTCACAATACATAACTACGATACCTTACTGTAACTCACAATACATAACTACAGTACCTTACTGTAACTCACAGTACATAACTACGATACCTTACTGTAACTCACAATACATAACTACGATACCTTACTGTAACTCACTATACATAACTACAGTACCTTACTATAACTCACAATACATAACTACGATACCTTACTGTAACTCACTATACATAACTACAGTACCTTACTGTAACTCACAGTACATAACTACAATACCTTACTGTAACTCACAGTACATAACTACAGTACCTTACTGTAACTCACAATACATAACTACAGTACCTTACTGTAACTCACAGTACATAACTACGATACCTTACTGTAACTCACAATACATAACTACAGTACCTTACTGTAACTCACAATACATAACTACAGTACCTTACTGTAACTCACAGTACATAACTACGATACCTTACTGTAACTCACAATACAGAACTACAATACCTTACTGTAACTCACAATACAGAACTACAATACCTTACTGTAACTCACAATACATAACTACGATACCTTACTGTAACTCTCAATACATAACTACAGTACCTTACTGTAACTCTCAATACATAACTACAGTACCTTACTGTAACTCACAGTACATAACTACAGTACCTTACTGTAACTCACAATACATAACTACAGTACCTTACTGTAACTCACAGTACATAACTACGATACCTTACTGTAACTCACTATACATAACTACAGTACCTTACTATAACTCACAGTACATAACTACGATACCTTACTGTAACTCACTATACATAACTACAGTGCCTTACTGTAACTCACAGTACATAACTACAGTACCTTACTGTAACTCACAGTACATAACTACAATACCTTACTGTAACTCACAGTACATAACTACAATACCTTACTGTAACTCACAATACATAACTACGATACCTTACTGTAACTCACTATACATAACTACAGTACCTTACTATAACTCACAGTACATAACTACAATACCTTACTGTAACTCACAGTACATAACTACAATACCTTACTGTAACTCACAATACATAACTACAGTACCTTACTGTAACTCACAGTACATAACTACAGTACCTTACTGTAACTCACAATACATAACTACGATACCTTACTGTAACTCACAATACATAACTACAGTACCTTACTGTAACTCACAGTACATAACTACGATACCTTACTGTAACTCACAGTACATAACTACGATACCTTACTGTAACTCACTATACATAACTACGATACCTTACTGTAACTCACTATACATAACTACAGTACCTTACTGTAACTCACAGTACATAACTACAATACCTTACTGTAACTCACAATACATAACTACGATACCTTACTGTAACTCACTATACATAACTACAGTACCTTACTATAACTCACAGTACATAACTACAATACCTTACTGTAACTCACAGTACATAACTACAATACCTTACTGTAACTCACAATACATAACTACAGTACCTTACTGTAACTCACAGTACATAACTACAGTACCTTACTGTAACTCACTATACATAACTACAGTACCTTACTGTAACTCACTATACATAACTACAGTACCTTACTGTAACTCACAGTACATAACTACAGTACCTTACTGTAACTCACAATACATAACTACAATACCTCACTGTAACTCACAATACATAACTACAGTACCTTACTGTAACTCACAATACATAACTACAGTACCTTACTGTAACTCACAATACATAACTACAATACCTTACTGTAACTCACAGTACATAACTACAGTACCTTACTGTAACTCACAGTACATAACTACAGTACCTTACTGTAACTCACAGTACATAACTACAGTACCTTACTGTAACTCACAATACATAACTACGATACCTTACTGTAACTCACTATACATAACTACAGTACCTTACTCTAACTCACAGTACATAACTACGATACCTTACTGTAACTCACTATACATAACTACTATATAGACTGTAACTCACATTATAAAGTATAAATGCTTGTGAAATACAGTCCATGTGTATTATCAGGTTGTGTCGCTGGTAGGCCTAAGCTTATTAGCAGTATGTGAAACTGTTACTGACAAGTCCCAAGTCCGTTGATGTTGGTGGTAATGTAGGAACACTGTATGTAAGATACTGTACCTGAACAGCATGGAGGCTGTTCTCTCTGCCTCCCTGTGGATCCACGTACTGTCCAGGACCTCTATCTGCCAGCATGGAGGCTGTTCTCTCTGCCTCCCTGTGGATCCACATACTGTCCAGGACCTCTATCTGCCAGCATGGAGGCTGTTCTCTCTGTCTTCCTGCCTCCCTGTGGATCCACGTACTGTCCAGGACCTCTATCTGCCGGCATGGAGGCTGTTCTCTCTGCCTCCCTGTGGATCCACATACTGTCCAGGACCTCTATCTGCCGGCATGGAGGCTGTTCTCTCTGTCTTCCTGCCTCCCTGTGGATCCACATACTGTCCAGGACCTCTATCTGCCGGCATGGAGGCTGTTCTCTCTGCCTCCCTGTGGATCCACGTACTGTCCAGGACCTCTATCTGCCGGCATGGGAGGCTGTTCTCTGCCTCCCTGTGGATCCACCGTACTGTCCAGGACCTCTATCTGCCGGCATGGAGGCTGTTCTCTCTGTCTTCCTCCCTCCCTGTGGATCCATGTACTGTCCAGGACCTCTATCTGCCGGCATGGAGGCTGTTCTCTCTGTCTTCCTCCCTCCCTGTGGATCCACGTACTGTCCAGGACCTCTATCTGCCAGCATGGAGGCTGTTCTCTCTGCCTCCCTGTGGATCCACGTACTGTCCAGGACCTCTATCTGCCAGCATGGAGGCTGTTCTCTCTGCCTCCCTGTGGATCCACGTACTGTCCAGGACCTCTCTCTGCCAGCATGGAGGTTGTTCTCTGCCTCCCTGTGGATCCACGTACTATCCAGGACCTCTATCTGCCGGCATGGAGGCTGTTCTCTCTGCCTCCCTGTGGATCCACGTACTGTCCAGGACCTCTATCTGCCAGCATGGAGGCTGTTCTCTCTGTCTTCCTGCCTCCCTGTGGATCTGGATTTGAACAGGGAGAAACCAACCTGTTATTGTTCTGTTTGCCTCAGTGGAGGATTGCCTCACCTCCATAGCAACACATGATGCCCACAGATGGTTTTTCAGTTGGAGGCTTGTTGGAGCTTGTGGCTTCATTGCAGTGTCTCTTAGATTGTGGTATGGTGTTTTTCCATGATATTGCGATAGTCAAACTTGCAATACCCTAACTCAAGCAAGATGAGAATGTTTTGGTATCGGCGCAGCAGTCTAAGGCACTGCGTCTCAGTGCTAGGGGCGTCACTACAGACCCCAGTTCGATTCCAGGCTGTATCACAACCGGCCGTGATTGGGAGTTCCATAGGGCGGTGCACAATTGGCCGAGCGTCGTCAGGGTTTGGCCCGGAGGAAGGCCGTCATTGTAAATAAGGATTTGCCTGGTTAAATAAATAAAATAAGGCCACTGATGAATCAAAATACTGTAGTTATTGGAAAACAAAGGATGCATCCCAAATGGCACCCTATTCCCTATATAGTGCACTACTATTCACCCCAAATGGCACCCTATTCCCTATATAGTGCACTACTATTGACCCGAAATGGCACCCTATTCCCTATATAGTGCACTACTATTCACCCCAAATGGCACCCTATTCCCTACATAGTGCATTCCTATTGACTCCAAATGGCACGCTATTCCCTACATAGTGCATTCCTATTGACTCCAAATGGCACCCTATTCCCTATATAGTGCACTACTATTGACCCGAAATGGCACCCTATTCCCTATATAGTGCACTACTATTGACTCCAAATGGCACCCTATTCCCTATATAGTGCACTACTATTGACTCCAAATGGCACCCTATTCCCTTTATAGGGCACTACTGTAACTATGCTGCTTCCTGCTTAGAGGCCCCTGTCAGGAAACCCCCTCAGCTCTCCCCTGATGGCTGGACCTCTGTTACAGAACCAGCTGGTCGTTCATAGAGACCTCTCCTCTCTGTTACAGAACTACCTGGTCGTTCATAGAGACCTCTCCTCTCTGTTACAGAACTACCTGGTCGTTCATAGAGACCTCTCCTCTCTGTTACAGAACTACCTGGTCGTTCATAGAGACCTCTCCTCTCTGTTACAGAACTACGTGGTCCTAATTCCCTCCCTAGCCTTTCCTCCTTGGTCATAACGCTCCCTACCCTACCCTTACCCCATAACCTCTAGCCCCTTACCCCTACCCTACCTAACCCCTAACCTCTAGCCCCTTACCCCTAACCCCTTACCCCATGATCCCTAACCCCTTACCCCTAACCTCAAACCCCTTACCCCTACCCTAACCCCTTACCCCTACCCTAACCTAACCCCTAACCTCTAGCCCCTTACCCCTAACCTCTAGCCCCTTACCCCTAACCTCTAGCCCCTTACCCCTAACCCCTTACCCCTACCTGGCCCTTACCCCTAACCTCTGGCCCTTAACCTCTAACCCCGTACCCCTAACCCCCTTACCCCTGATCTGTAACTAGCCCCTTACCCCTAACCTCTAGCCCCTTACCCCTAACCCCTTACCCCTACCTGGCCCTTACCCCTAACCTCTGGCCCTTAACCTCTAACCCCGTACCCCTAACCCCTTACCCCTGATCTGTAAGGTAGAAGCAATATGTTGTAAGCTCCATCACTTCCCTGCTAATATTTATCCAGGTTCTTCAGAGCCGCGAAGATGGGTTTAAGATTGGGTTAAGGGCAGAGGGGAATTTACAGGGAGTGAATTAGGACTGGGTGTGCCTTCATCTGAAGGAGGACGAGGACCCTGCCAACTAAACCCACGAGGACCCTGTGAACTAAACCCACGAGGACCCTGTGAACTAAACCCACGAGGACCCTGTAAACTAAACCCATGATGACCCTGTAAACTAAACCCACGAGGACCCTGTAAACTAAACCCACGAGGACCCTGTAAACTAAACCCATGAGGACCCTGTCAACTAAACCCATGAGGACCCTGTCAACTAAACCCATGAGGACCCTGTAAACTAAACCCATGAGGACCCTGTAAACTAAACCCACGAGGACCCTGTAAACTAAACCCTTGAGGACCCTGTCAACTAAACCCATGAGGACCCTGTGAACTAAACCCATGAGGACCCTGTAAACTAAACCCACGAGGACCCTGTAAACTAAACCCACCAGGACTCTGTAAACTAAACCCACGAGGACCCTGTAAACTAAACCCATGAGGACCCTGTAAACTAAACCCACCAGGACCCTGTAAACTAAACCCACGAGGACCCTGTAAACTAAACCCACGAGGACCCTGTAAACTAAACCCATGAGGACCCTGTAAACTAAACCCACCAGGACCCTGTAAACTAAACCCACGAGGACCCTGTAAACTAAACCCATGATGACCCTGTAAACTAAACCCACGAGGACCCTGTAAACTAAACCCATGAGGACCCTGTAAACTAAACCCATGAGGACCCTGTCAACTAAACCCATGAGGACCCTGTCAACTAAACCCATGAGGACCCTGTAAACTAAACCCATGAGGACCCTGTAAACTAAACCCACCAGGACCCTGTAAACTAAACCCACGAGGACCCTGTAAACTAAACCCATGATGACCCTGTAAACTAAACCCACGAGGACCCTGTAAACTAAACCCATGAGGACCCTGTCAACTAAACCCATGAGGACCCTGTCAACTAAACCCATGAGGACCCTGTAAACTAAACCCATGAGGACCCTGTAAACTAAACCCATGAGGACCCTGTAAACTAAACCCACGAGGACCCTGTAAACTAAACCCTTGAGGACCCTGTCAACTAAACCCATGAGGACCCTGTGAACTAAACCCATGAGGACCCTGTAAACTAAACCCACGAGGACCCTGTAAACTAAACCCACCAGGACTCTGTAAACTAAACCCACGAGGACCCTGTAAACTAAACCCATGAGGACCCTGTAAACTAAACCCACCAGGACCCTGTAAACTAAACCCACGAGGACCCTGTAAACTAAACCCACGAGGACCCTGTAAACTAAACCCATGAGGACCCTGTAAACTAAACCCACCAGGACCCTGTAAACTAAACCCACGAGGACCCTGTAAACTAAACCCACGAGGACCCTGTAAACTAAACCCACGAGGACAGTCCACAGCTGGGGACATTACCTGCTGTTACCTGCTGTCTTCTCACACACCCAATGTGATCTCCTTTAGATTAGACCACACACATTGTCTTATAGGCAACACACACACACACACATGAACGCACACGTATGCACTCACACACACACACACGAGAACACACACACACAGCCACGAGAACACACACACACACACACACGAGAACACACACACACAGACACGAGAACACACACACACTGCTCAGGAAGTGAAACATCCCAGTACTCAAAGTAACATGTATTACTCTGACGTGTGTTAGTTCACCTGACTGTTTGACTGTTTACTGTCGAATGCATTTAAGACTCTGCAAGGTCATTTGCCTGCGGAACAGCTGTAGAGAGAGAGAGACAGAGAGAGAGACAGAGAGAGAGAGAGAGAGAGAGAGAGAGAGAGAGAGAGAGAGACAGAGAGAGAGAGAGAGAGAGAGAGAGAGAGAGAGAGAGAGAGAGAGAGAGAGAGAGAGAGAGAGAGATATCTTGGAGGATGTCTCCTCAGTTGCAACAGGACTTATCAACCATCTGTTAAAAGTAACATATTCTGTTGATTCATTCTGTGGTAGCTAACAGCATGGGCAAGCACATGGCAACCACATGAGATGGTCCACTGAGGAGAAGAATGAGATGAGACCATTCTGTCAGAATTATTCTGTAGACTCTGTAGATAGGTGAGAGGAGAGGCGAAGACGAGACTGGAAAAGAGGAGCAGAAAGGAGATAGGAGAAGGAGAGGATAGGAATGGAAGGGGGGGGAGGAGAGGCGAAGACGAGAGGAGTGGAGAAGAGGAGCAGAAGGGAGAGGAGAGAAGGAAAGGATAGGAATGGAAGAGGAGGGTGGAGGAGAGCAGAGCAGAACAGCCGAGAGGAGAGGAGTTCCCCAGTCAAGCCAGCCAGAGGAAAGTTCTGGTTTGAATTAGAGAATAAGCAGCACTGAGAAGGAGGGAATGATGACACTTTATTAGAGCAGCTGCTCAGAACGGTATGATGCTGTTTAGTAGGATGGGGTTCAGTATGATGGGGTTTGGTATGATGGGGTTCAGTATGATGCTGTTCAGTAGGATGGGGGTTCAGTAGGATGGGGTTCAGTGTGATGGTGTTCATTATGATGGGGTTCAGTATGATGGGGTTCAGTATGATGGGGTTCAGTGTGATGGGGTTCAGTGTGATGGGGTTCAGTATGATGGGGTTCAGTATGATGGGGTTCAGTGTGATGGGGTTCAGTGTGATGGGGTTCAGTGTGATGGGGTTCAGTGTGATGGGGTTCAGTATGATGGTGTTCAGTGTGATGGGGTTCAGTGTGATGGGGCTCAGTGTGATGGGGTTCAGTATGATGGGGTTCAGTATGATGGGGTTCAGTGGGATGGGGTTCAGTATGATGGGGTTCAGTGTGATGGGGTTCAGTGGGATGGGGTTCAGTGGGATGGGGTTCAGTATGATGGGGTTCAGTATGATGGGGTTCAGTATGATGGGGCTCAGTGGGATGGTGTTCAGTATGATGGGGTTCAGTATGATGGGGTTCAGTATGATGGGGTTCAGTAGGATGGGGTTCAGTGGGATGGGGTTCAGTGTGATGGGGTTCAGTGTGATGGGGTTCAGTGTGATGGGGTTCAGTATGATGGGGTTCAGTGTGATGGGGTTCAGTATGATGGGGTTCAGTATGATGGGGTTCAGTGTGATGGGGTTCAGTATGATGGGGTTCATTATGATGGGGTTCAGTGTGATGGGGTTCAGTATGATGGGGTTCAGTGTGATGGGGTGCAGTATGATGGGGTTCAGTATGATGCTGTTCAGTAGGATGGGGTTCAGTATGATGGGGTTCAGTATGATGGGGTTCAGTATGATGGGGTTCAGTGTGATGGGGTTCAGTATGATGGGGTTCAGTATGATGGGGTTCAGTGTGATGGGGTTCAGTATGATGGGGTTCAGTGGGATGGGGTTCAGTATGGTGGGGTTCAGTATGATGGGGTTCAGTGTGATCGGATTCAGTGTGATGGTGTTCAGTATGATGGGGTTCAGTATGATGGGGTTCAGTATGATGGGGTTCAGTGTGATGGGATTCAGTAAGATGGGGTTCAGTATGATGTGGTTCAGTATGATGAGGTTCAGTATGATGGGGTTCAGTATGATGGGGTTCAGTATGATGGGGTTCAGTGTGATGGGGTTCAGTGGGATGGGGTTCAGTATGATGCTGTTCAGTATGATGGGGTTCAGTATGATGGGGTTTGGTATGATGGGGTTTGGTATGATGGGGTTCAGTGTGATGGGGTTCAGTGTGATGGGGTTCAGTGTGATGGGGTTCAGTGTGATGGGGTTCAGTATGATGGGGTTCAGTGTGATGGGGTTCAGTGTGATGGGGTTCAGTATGATGGGGTTCAGTGTGATGGGGTTCAGTGTGATGGGGTTCAGTATGACGGGGTTCAGTATGATGGGGTTCGGTATGATGGGGTTTGGTATGATGGGGTTCAGTGTGATGGGGTTCAGTGTGATGGGGTTCAGTGTGATGGGGTTCAGTGTGATGGTGCAACACCTTGTCTATTGTATTGTATTTGTGTCACGTATTTCATGAACATCTTAAAAACCTTGAAACTGAAATGTTCCAAATGCTTCTAGTGGCCCTTGGATTTGCCTTTCCACTCATGAATGATCAAAAAGAGTGACATTTACGTTTTAGTTACAGCTGTGTGCTTCATATTTTAATACTTTGTTTTACAGTAACATAAATGACATATCGGACAGCAACCTTTAACAGCTTGTTGGAAATGGAATCAGGCGCATGGTGAAAATAGTTGTTTACGACTTTCATGCATTTACGTAAGCCTACGTGATTCTCTGGCCAATCGACCTGGCCCGGGTATCCTGGAAGGACATTGACCTCATCCCGTCAGTTGAGGATGCCTGGTCATTCTTTAAAAGTAACTTCCTCACCATTTTAGATAAGCATGCTCCGTTCAAAAATGCAGAACCAAGAACAGATACAGCCCTTGGTTCACTCCAGACCTGACTGCCCTCGACCAGCACAAAAACATCCTGTGGCGGACTGCAATAGCATCGAATAGCCCCCGTGATATGCAACTGTTCAGGGAAGTCAGGAACCAATACACGCAGTCAGTCAGGAAAGCTAAGGCCAGCTTCTTCAGGCAGAAGTTTGCATCCTGTAGCTCCAACTCCAAAAGTTCTGGGACACTGTGAAGTCCATGGAGAACAAGAGCACCTCCTCCCAGCTGCCCACTGCACTGAGGCTAGGTAACACGGTCTCCACCGATAAATCCACGATTATCGAAAGCTTCAATAAGCACTTCTCAACGGCTGGCCATGCCTTCCGCCTGGCTACTCCAACCTCGGCCAACAGCTCCGCCCCCCGCAGCTCCTCGCCCAAGCCTCTCCAGGTTCTCCTTTACCCAAATCCAGATAGCAGATGTTCTGAAAGAGCTGCAAAACCTAGACCCGTACAAATCAGCTGGGCTTGACAATCTGGACCCTCTATTTCTGAAACTTTTCTGTTGTCTGTTCACACTGCTATGCTTTATCTTGGCCAGGTCGCAGTTGCAAATGAGAACTTGTTCTCAACTAGCCTACCTGGTTAAATAAAGGTGAAATAAAATAAATAAAAAATAGTTCACAATGTTTATGGGATGTCATATATCCAATCTACAGTAGATTGGGTTAGATAAAGTGTGTTTTCAGGCCAGGGAACATGGCAGCCCTGTTTGGCTGTTGTCCTCGCCCCGCTGTGAGATTGAAAGCAGGGTGTGTCCCAGAAACAGATTATCTTAGTGATTACGCTGTTGCTTCTGGCCTCGTTTAGTAGGAAGGGAAGTCAACACTGCAGGCACTGGCTCTGAGCTGCCTGAGTACACAGCTACTGGACACCTACAGTACAACACTGTAGGCACTGGCTCCGAGCTGCCTGAGTACACAGCTACTGGACACCTACAGTGCATTCATGGAATAAAGACCTCATATTGCCTTATCCTGGTGAAACGATACGCTTGTCCATTAAATATGGAGGTTGATGTTTTATCTTAAATAGGTTCATGTCGTTAGCCTCGTGAGAGAGCATGGGAAACAGTTATGGTAGTTGCTGTCTCAGTAAGAACAAGCCTTTTGAAGGATGTTTATGTTTTTGTTCCAAGGTCGAGATGCTCTTGTGTTTCTACACGGGAGTCCAGTGGAATATCACTGTGTGATTTACAGTATTGTAAGAATGTAACCTCTTTCTGCTTCCGCTGGCCCATAACACACAGAACCAGCTGGCCCATAACACACAGACCCAGCTGGCCCATAACACACAGACCCAGCTGGCCCATAACACACAGACCCAGCTGGCCCAGGAGGCAAAACCAAGGTTACTGTCTGGTATATGACTTACGTCACGATCTGAACCAAGGTTACTGTCTGGTATATGACTTATGTCACGATCTGAACCAAGGTTACTGTCTGGTATATGACTTATGTCACGATCTGAACCAAGGTTACTATCTGGTATATGACTTATGTCACAATCTGATCTGAACCAAGGTTACTGTCTGGTATATGACTTATGTCACGATCTGAACCCAGGTTACTGTCTGGTATATGACTTATGTCACGATCTGATCTGATCCAAGGTTACTGTCTGGTATATGACTTATGTCACGATCTGAACCCAGGTTACTGTCTGGTATATGACTTATGTCACAATCTGATCTGGTCCAAGGTTACTGTCTGGTATATGACTTATGTCACGATCTGAACCAAGGTTACTGTCTGGTATATGACTTATGTCACAATCTGATCTGAACCCAGGTTACTGTCTGGTATATGACTTATGTCACGATCTGATCCAAGGTTACTATCTGGTATATGACTTATGTCACGATCTGATCTGATCCAAGGTTACTGTCTGGTATATGACTTATGTCACGATCTGATCTGATCCAAGGTTACTGTCTGGTATATGACTTATGTCACGATCTGATCTGATCCAAGGTTACTGTCTGGTATACAGTAGTAGTTATATCGTGATCTGATCCACCTATGTGGTCCTATAACGTCACATAGATTTTGATGACACCTTGTAGCCTACAAGGATTTTGAGATGTGTCTTTTCTTACTTCACCTTGGAGATGCAGTAAGTCATGTCAGAAACGAGCAGATTCCCTCCTTACCAGGGGGTTGCAACGGGAATTATTTCCCCATTCTGAACAGACTGTTTTTCATTCCACTGTTACGACCAATAAAATAATGTTCTGAACTGGTTCGAACCCCCCCCTCAAAAAATGTACCGGTTTATTTCGATTCTTTCTGTTCTATATTAAACCTCTGAAATCATTTAAAAAATTATTTTTACATTTAGCTTGACATTAAATTATACTTCACAAATCATGCATTGTGGATAGAGCAGCTTGCTATGGAGCAGAAAAAACTGTAGTTCAGTGAGTTGTTTACATGTGATGGGAAGACAGGTGTAAGAGATGTGTGGGGAGAGAGCGAGAGAGGGTGGAGGAGGAGGCTTGGACGCGCTCGGCATCTTGTTATGACATCACTATCTGAATTAGGCAAAAAAATTATACCTACGGAAGAACGGCTTCTAATGGAGGAACTTTGAATTTCTGAACTTCAGAATTGGCTTAACGTTGTACCAGAGCTAGCTAGCTAACAAGCTAACATGCTAACAAGCTTGTGTGGGCAGAGCGGCACCAGAATTAAAAACACCTCTTACGTTTTTTTAGTTAATAAGTGCAATGTGAAATGTGATAACGATAGTATCTCTAACTAGCATTGAAAAAGTGAATCCATTCTTTAATTTAAAATCTCTCTCCCCCCATCTTCTGAATCACACTTGTTGTAACATCAGTAGTCTACAGCTATGTTATGGAGGGGGAGGGGCTTTTAACGTCAGTAGTCTACAGCTATGTTATGGAGGGGGAGGGGCTTGTAACGTCAGTAGTCTACAGCTATGTTATGGAGGGGGAGGGGCTTGTAACGTCAGTAGTCTACAGCTATGTTATGGAGGGGGAGGGGCTTGTAACATCAGTAGTCTACAGCTATGTTATGGAGGGGAGGGAGCTTGTAACGTCAGTAGTCTACAGCTATGTTATGGAGGGGAGGGGCTTGTAACGTCAGTAGTCTACAGCTATGTTATGGAGGGGGAGGGGCTTGTAACATCAGTAGTCTACAGCTATGTTATGGAGGGGAGTGGCTTGTAACGTCAGTAGTCTACAGCTATGTTATGGAGGGGAGGGGCTTGTAACGTCAGTAGTCTACAGCTATGTTATGGAGGGGGCTTGTAACGTCAGTAGTCTACAGCTATGTTATGGAGGGGGGGGGCTTGTAACGTCAGTAGTCTACAGCTATGCTTTGGAGGGGAGGGGCTTGTAACATCAGTAGTCTACAGCTATGTTATGGAGGGGAGGGGCTTGTTACGTCAGTTGTCTACAGCTATGTTATGGAGGGGGAGTGGCTTGTTACGTCAGTTGTCTACAGCTATGTTATGGAGGGGGATGGGCTTGTAACGTCAGTAGTCTACAGCTATGCTTTGGAGGGGAGGGGCTTGTAACATCAGTAGTCTACAGCTATGCTTTGGAAGGGGAGGGGCTGTAACGTCAGTAGTCTATAGCTATGTTATGGAGGGGAGGGGCTTGTTACGTCAGTTGTCTATAGCTATGTTATGGAGGGGAGGGGCTTGTAACGTCAGTTTCTGAGGGGAGGGGCAGGTAGGCTACACACACATACACTGGCAAAGATGTTCAGCTGTCAGGCAGACACTGGAAGACGTTTCTGACTGACAGAGAGAGGGCTTTGCATATACGCTCTTTGTTGCCTTTTTTTGTGGGACTAGAACAAAAATACCCCGGAACATAGAAGAACTGTATTAACCGATTCCCATGCTTTAAAAAAATAACGGTTCTGTTCCCAGAACAGAATAGATCACTTTCATTCCCAGTTCTGATTCTGTTCCTTAAATTTGTTTGTTATTGTCCGGTTTTCGGTTCTTTTCCCTGAACCGGTTCCGTCCCACGTTACGTACCAACAGCTGCAAATTCATATAAAACCACATGTTTTGAAGTTAATTTTCCTTGCTCTGTAGAACAATATTATCATGAATCTAGCAAATACGTTTTGTGGGTCAGAGAGCAGTATTTATTTAGTTTCATAGCACAAATGTATGTTAGCGTGTTTCTCAGACTGGCTTTAGCCACGGATGGAGCAGGCCTGTCCTGGCAAGTGCAGAGGATTGGTGAATCTGTTAGGAGTGAACTGCTAGCGCAACAGCTGAAATGGTAAAAATAAATTAAAAAATGACTCCAGCTTTAAATTGATCATCCAGATTAGCTGTTAGCTTTTGTTTTGTTGTCATCTAATACTAACAGTATTCTATCATCCTCTCATCTAATACTAACAGTATTCTATCATCCTCTCATCTAATACTAACAGTATTCTATCATCCTCTCATCTAATACTAACAGTATTCTATCATCATGACAATATGGTACTACAGAGAAGAGAGGTTTGGGATAGGAGGAGGACAGGAGTGGAGAGGTTTAGGAGAGGAGAGGAGAGAAGTGGAGAGAGGAGAGGAGGAGGAGAGGAGTGGAGAGGTTTAGGAGAGGACAGGAGAGAAGAGGAGTGGAGAGAGGAGAGGAGAGGAGGAGGAGAGGAGAGGTTTAGGAGAGGACAGGAGAGAAGAGGAGAGAGGAGAGGAGAGGAGAGGAGAGGAGGAGGAGAGGAGAGGTTTAGAAGAGGAGAGAAGAGGATAGGGGAGAGGAGTGGAGGGGAGAGGAGAGGAGTGGAGAGGAGTGGAGAGGTTTAGGAGAGGAGAGGACAGGAGAGAAGTGGAGAGAGGAGAGGAGAGGAGAGGTTTAGGAGAGGAGAGAAGAGGATAGGGGAGAGGAGTGGAGGGGAGAGGAGAGGAGTGGAGAGGAGAAGAGGAGGAGAGGAGTGGAGAGGAGAGAGGTTTAGGAGAGGAGAGGTGTGGAGAGGTTTAGGAGAGGAGAGGAGGAGGAGGGGAGGGGAGAGGAGAGGGAGAGGAGGAGAGGGAGTGGAGAGGTTTAGGAGAGGAGAGGAGAGGAGGGGAGAGAGGAGAGGAGAGGAGAGGAGGAGGAGAGGAGAGGTTTAGGAGAGGAGAGAAGAGGATAGGGAGAGGAGAGGAGGGAGAGGAGAGGAGTGGAGAGGAGTGGAGAGGTTTAGGAGAGGAGAGGACAGGAGAGAAGTGGAGAGAGGAGAGGAGAGGAGAGGAGGAGAGGAGGAGGAGAGGGAGAGGTTTAGGAGAGGAGAGAAGAGGATAGGGGAGAGGAGTGGAGGGGAGAGGAGAGGAGTGGAGAGGAGTGGAGAGGAGAAGAGGAGGAGAGGAGTGGAGAGGAGAGAGGTTTAGGAGAGGAGAGGTGTGGAGAGGTTTAGGAGAGGAGAGGAGAGGAGTGGAGGGGAGAGGAGAGGAGAGGAGGAGGAGAGGAGTGGAGAGGTTTAGGAGAGGAGAGGAGAGAAGAGGATAGGAGAGAGGAGAGGAGAGGAGTGGAGGGGAGAGGAGAGGAGTGAAGAGGAGGAGAGGAGTGGAGAGGAGAGGAGAGAGGTTTAGGAGAGGAGAGAAGAAGAGGAGAGGAGAGGAGTGGAGAGGAGAAGAGAAGAGGAGGAGAGGAGTGGAGAGGTTTAGGAGAGGAGAGGAGAAGAGAAGAGGAGGAGAGGAGTGGAGAGGTTTAGGAGAGGAGAGGAGGGAGAGGAGAAGAGAAGAGGAGGAGAGGAGTGGAGAGGTTTAGGAGAGGAGAGGTTTAGGAGAGGAGTGGAGAGGAGCGGAGAGGAGAGGAGAGGAGTGGAGAGGAGCGGAGAGGTTTAGGAGAGGAGTGGAGAGGAGAAGAGAAGAAGAGGAGAGGAGTGGAGAGGTTTAGGAGAGGAGAAGAGAAGAGAGGAGAGGAGTGGAGAGGAGAGAAGAGGAGAGAGGAGAGGAGTGGAGAGGAGAAGAGAAGAGGAGGAGAGGAGAGGAGTGGATAGGTTTAGGAGAGGAGAGGTGGATGACTGGATCTTTTAGGCAGACAGGGATAATAAAGCCTTGGTTGTATCACTACAGAAGCTGGAGACAGGGAGCGATGGAGGAGGCGGTACTGATGAATTATTTATGTCTGGCCAAAGCACCCAATTTCCGTTTCATTCTTTCAGAGGGAGTGGGAGAAGGGGGAGAGGAGAGGAGAGGAGAGGAGGGGAGGGGAGAGGAGAGGAGGGGAGGGGAGGGGAGGGGAGAGGAGAGGAGAGGAGAGGAGGGGAGAGGAGAGGAGAGGAGAGGAGAGGAGAGGAGAGGAGAGGAGAGGAGGGGAGGGGAGGGGAGGGGAGGGGAGAGGAGAGGAGGTGAGGGGAGAGGAGAGGTGAGGAGAGGAGGGGAGATGGGAGGAGGGGAGGGGAGGAGGGGAGGGGAGAGGAGAGGAGAGGAGAGGAGAGGAGAGGAGAGGAGAGGAGGGGAGGGGAGAGGAGAGGAGAGGAAAGGAGGGGAGGGGAGGGGAGGGGAGGGGAAATGAGAGGAAGGGAGGGGAGAGGAGAGGAGGGGAGGGGAGAGGAAGGGAGAGGAGAGGAGAGGAGAGGAGAGGAGAGGGAGAGGAGAGGAGGGGGGAGGAGAGGAGAGGAGAGGAGAGGAGAGGAGAGGAGGGGAGGGAAATGAGAGGAGAGGAGAGGAGAGGAGAGGAAGGGAGGGAGAGGAGAGGGAGGGGGAGGGGAGAGGAAGGGAGAGGAGAGGAAGGGAGAGGAAGGGAGAGGAGAGGGAAGGGAGGGGAGAGGAGAGGAGAGGAGGGGAGGGGAGGGGAGAGGAGAGGAGAGGAGAGGAGAGGGAGAGGAGGGGAGGGAGGGGAGAGGAGAGGAGAGGAGAGAGAGGAGAGGAGGGGAGGGGAGGGGAGGGGAGAGGGAGAGGAGAGGAGAGGAGAGGAGGGGAGGGGAGAGGAGAGGAGAGGAGAGGGAGAGGAGAGGAGAGGAGAGGAGAGGAGGGGAGGGGAGGAGAGGAGGGAAGGGGAGGGGATAGGGGAGGGGAGGGGATAGGAGGGGAGAGGAGAGGAGAGGAGGAGAGGAGAGGGAGAGGAAGGGAGAGGAGAGGAGGAGAGGGGAGGGGAGAGAAGGGGAGAGGAGAGGAGAGGACAGGAGAGGAGAGGAGAGGAGAGGGGGAGGGGATAGGAGGGCCAGGAGAACATGCCCTGCATCCTGACGAAGCTCGAGGCTGCTGCCAGGAGAGGAGAGGAGAAGTGAACCAGGAGAACATGCCCTGCATCTTGATGATACTGGAGGCTGCAGCTGTGGTTAGGAAAGGGGAGCCAGGAGAGGAGTGGAGGGGAGGGGAGAGGAGGCGAGAGGAGGGGAGATGAGGAGAGGAGAGGAGGGGAGAGGAGGGGAGAGTATGTGGTGTGATGTGGAGAGGAGGCAAGAGGAGGGGAGATGAGGAGAGGAAAGGAGGGAGAGGAGTGGAGTGGAGGGGAGAGGAGGGGAGAGTATGTGGTGTGATGTGGAGAGGAGGCAAGAGGAGGGGAGGAGAGGAGAGGAGGGGAGAGGAGTGGAGGGGAGAGGAGAAGATCATGCTTGTGTTGTTGTTAGCATGTTTGCTAACCTTGGTTCCTCTCAGCAGTTGACCATGTGTTAGCATGTTGCTAACCCTGGTTCCTCTCAGCAGTTGAACATGTGTTAGCATGTTGCTAACCCCGGTTGCTCTCAGCAGTTGGCCATGTGTTAGCATGTTGCTAGTGCTGGTTCCTCTCAGCAGTTGACCATGTGTTAGCATGTTGCTAACCCCGGTTCCTCTCAGCAGTTGGGCCGTGTGTTAGCATGTTGCTACCGCTGGTTCCTCTCAGCAGTTGACCATGTGTTAGCATGTTGCTAACCCCGGTTCCTCTCAGCAGTTGGGCCGTGTGTTAGCATGTTGCTACCGCTGGTTCCTCTCAGCAGTTGACCATGTGTTAGCATGTTGCTACCGCTGGTTCCTCTCAGCAGTTGGCCATGTGTTAGCATGTTGCTACCGCTGGTTCATCTCAGCAGTTGGCCATGTGTTAGCATGTTGCTAACCCCGGTTCCTCTCAGCAGTTGGCCATGTGTTAGCATGTTGCTACCGCTGGTTCATCTCAGCAGTTGGCCGTGTGTTAGCATGTTGCTAGCGCTGGTTCCTCTCAGCAGTTGACCACGTGTTAGCATGTTGCTAACCCAGGTTCCTCTCAGCAGTTGACCATGTGTTAGCATGTTGCTAACCCTGGTTCCTCTCAGCAGTTGGCCGTGTGTTAGCATGTTGCTACCGCTGGTTCCTCTCAGCAGTTGGCCGTGTGTTAGCATGTTGCTAACCCCGGTTCCTCTCAGCAGTTGGCCGTGTGTTAGAAGTCGACCACAGTGTGAATGGTAACTGAGACGGTTATTGACAGACACACGGCTCGTAGGACAGCACGGACCCCTCTGTGTGCCTCTGTCTGCTCGGACAGAAACCGTTCACTTCTTTGAGGGACGGGACTTGTTTACAGGGATTTGAATCTGTTGTGACCATGATGAAAGTTATGACCAGTAGAGGTACTATTACTCCTTGGTTGGCATAGTGAGTGTTGATTCGTTTGCCTCAGGGTTGATTATGTAGGTTAGCTGTTATGTGCTTAAACATCTGTTGTATCATAGTACTGTTTGTCCCTGTCTATTGCTGTGAGGCAGCTAGGGAAGGTCCAGGAAGACAAGCGATGATCTAACCTCTGAGTCGGAGTGGAGGAGGAGTGGGAGTGGAGGAGTGGGAGTGGAGGAGGAGTGGGAGTGGAGGAGGAGGAGTGGAGGAGGAGTGGGAGTGGAGGAGGAGTGGGAGTGGAGGAGGAGGAGGAGTGGAGGAGGAGGGGAGTGGAGGAGGAGTGGGGAGGGAGGAGTGGGAGTGGAGGAGGAGGAGGAGTGGAGGAGGAGGGGAGGGAGGAGTGGGAGTGGAGGAGGAGTGGGAGTGGAGGAGGGAGGGAGGGAGGAGGGGAGTGGAGGAGGAGGGGAGTGGAGGAGGAGTGGGAGTGGAGGACGAGGAGGAGGGGAGGGAGGAGGAGTGGGAGTGGAGGAGGAGGGAGTGGAGGAGGACTGGGGAGTGAAGGAGGAGTGGAGGAGGAGTGGGAGTGGAGGAGGAGGGGAGGGAGGGTGGGAGTGGAGGAGGGAGTGGAGGAGGAGGGGGAGTGGAGGAGGAGGGAGGAGGAGTGGGAGGGAGGAGGAGTGGGAGGGAGGGAGTGGGAGGGAGGAGGAGTGGGAGGGAGGAGGAGGAGGGAGGAGGAGTGGAGGAGGAGGGAGGGAGGAGGAAGGGAGTGGAGGAGGAGTGGAGTGGAGGAGGAGGGGAGTGGAGGAGGAGGAGGAGGGGAGTGGAGGAGGAGTGGGAGTGGAGGAGGAGGAGTGGGAGTGGGAGGAGGAGTGGGAGTGGAGGAGGAGTGGGAGTGAAGGAGGAGTGTAGGAGGAGTGGGAGGGAGGAGGAGGGGAGGGAGGAGTGGGGAGGGAGGAGGAGGAGGAGGAGGGGAGTGGAGGAGGAGTGGGAGGGAGGAGGAGTGGAGGAGGAGGGGAGGGAGGAGGAGTGGAGGAGGAGTGGGAGTGGAGGAGGAGGGGGAGTGGAGGAGGAGCGGGTGTGGAGGAGGAGCGGGAGTGGAGGAGGAGTGGGAGGGAGGAGGGATTGGAGGAGGGGAGGGAGGAGGAGGAGTGGGAGTGGAGGAGGAGGGGAGGGAGGAGGGGAGGGAGGAGGAGTGGGGAGGGAGGAGTGGGAGTGGAGGAGGAGGGGAGTGGAGGAGGAGCGGGAGTGGAGGAGGAGCGGGAGGGAGGAGGGTGGGAGTGGAGGGAGTGGGAGTGGAGGAGGAGTGGGGAGGGAGGAGTGGGAGTGGGAGGAGGGGAGGGAGGAGAGGGGGAGTGGAGGAGGAGTGGGAGTGGAGGAGGAGTGGGAGTGGAGTGGGAGTGGAGGAAGGTGCCGTCCCTGGAAAAATCAATCAATCAAATGTATTTATAAAGCCCTTCTTACATCAGCTGATATCTCAAAGTGCTGTACAGAAACCCAGCCTAAAACCCCAAACAGCAAGCAATGCAGGTGTAGAAGCACGGTGGCTAGGAAAAACTCCCTAGAAAGGCCAGAACTCTAGGAAGAAACCTAGAGAGGAACCAGGCTATGAGGGGTGGCCAGTCCTCTTCTGGCTGTGCCGGGTGGAGATTATAACAGAACATGGCCAAGATGTTCAAATGTTCATAGATGACCAGCAGGGTCAAATAATAATAATCACAGTAGTTGTCGAGTCAGCACCTCAGGAGTAAATGTCAGACGCACGCTCGTGCCCGGTCTAGTCAGCGTGTAACGCTCTCTGTGATCTGAGGGGGTGGGGAGGGGGGGGTCTAGGAGAGAGATCTCTCTTTTACCCTGGTCAACTAGGAGGGGTGGGAGTGGGGGAGTACAGTACTGTGTGTGTGAGTGTGTGCACGTTAACATCTTGCTTCTACTCGGGACGCTTGCGTCTCAACTAGAGCTCTGGAAATGCAAATGCGCTACGCTAAATGCTAATAGTATTAGTTAAAACTCAAACGTTCATTAAAATACACATGCAGGGTATTGAATTAAAGCTACACTCGTTGTGAATCCAGGCAACAAGTCAGATTTTTAAAATGCTTTTCGGCGAAAGCATGAGAAGCTATTATCTGATAGCATGTAACAATACACTACAACACAAAAGACCCGCAGGGGATGTAAACAAAATAATTAGCATATTCGGCGCTACACAAACCGCACAATAAAATAGAAAACATTCATTACCTTTCACCATCTTCTTTGTTGGCACTCCTAGATGTCCCATAAACACTATTGGGTCTTTTTTTCGATTAAATCGGTCCATATATAGCCTAGATATCGTTATATGTAGACTGTGTGATCAAGGAAAAAAACAGCGTTTCATAACGTAAAGTCATTTATTTAAATTCAAAAAGTCGACGATAAACTTTCACAAAACACTTCGAAATACTTTTGTAATGCAACTTTAGGTATTAGTAAACGTTAATAAGCGATAAAATTCATCAGGAGGCGATGTAAAAATCATTAGCTGTCCGTCTGGAAAAATGTCCGGCTAGAAACTCAACCAAAATATCCGGTCCTAGACCTGAAGAAATGCGCTGCCTTGCATGTGTTTGACCAAGAAAAAACTCGTAGGCAAATGACAAGACTCTAGACACCGTGTGGAAGCTGTAGGTACTGCAACCTCAGTCAATTAATTGTGGTTCACCTTTATCAATGGGTTCAAGTAGCGCAGCAATATATTTTTCCATTTTCAGTGATCAGTTTTTCCTGTGCTTTTCGATGTAAATGCCATTCTGGTAAAGCCACAGCAGTGATTTAACCAGTTTTATAAACGTCTGAGTGTTTTCTATCCACACAGACTAAGCAAATGCATATACTATATTCCTGGCATGAGTAGCAGGGCGCTGAAATGTTGCGCGATTTTTAACAGAATGTTCAAAAAAGTAGAGGGTAGAAGCAAGAGGTTAAAATGTGTGTGTCTGTGTGTGTGTTTGTTTGTGTGTGTGTGCATGTTCACATGAATGTGTGCATGTTAGTATGTGTGTGTCTGTGTGTGTGTGTGCGTGTGTGTATGTGTGTGTGTGTGTCTGTGTGTGTGTGTGTGTGTATGTGTGTGTGTGTGTGTGTGTGTGCGTGTGTGTGTGTCTGTGTGTGTGTGTGCGTGTGTGTATGTGTGTGTGTGTACGTGTGTGTATGTGTGTGTGTGTGCATGTGTGTGTGTGTTTGTTTGTGTGTGTGCATGTTCACATGAATGTGTGTGTAAGTGTGTGCACGTTAGTATGTGTGTGTCTGTGTGCGTGTGTGTGTGTGTGTGTGTACATGCGTGTGTGTGTGTGTCTGTGTGCGTGTGTGTGTGTGTGTGCGTGTGTGTGTGTGTGTGTGTACATGCGTGTGTGTGTGTGTCTTTAACCACGGGGTCTCTTCACTCTCTATCTTTATCTGAGCATCTGTAACTGAACAGGAAGACAAATATACACCGGAGACAGACCGGATAGTCAGGATATTTACAACTCTGGGAAACTGGCCTCCTCTGTGTTTCCATTATCTATCACAATGAACAGTTTGTCATCCTACCAAAGATTATATAGTCAAGCATTAGAACATGAAAACACACGTGTCCTAGACTAAGGAGTCAGTTATAGTCCTAGACTAAGGAGTCAGTTATAGTCCTAGACTAAGGAGTCAGTTATAGATCTAGACTAAGGAGTCAGTTATAGTCCTAGACTAAGGAGTCAGTTATAGATCTAGACTAAGGAGTCAGTTATAGTCCTAGACTAAGGAGTCAGTTATAGTCCTAGACTAAGGAGTCAGTTATAGTCCTAGACTAAGGAGTCAGTTATAGTCCTAGACTAAGGAGTCAGTTATAATCCTAGACTAAGGAGTCATTTATAGTCCTAGACTAAGGAGTCAGTTATAGTCCTAGACTAAGGAGTCAGTTATAGTCCTAGACTAAGGAGTCATTTATAGTCCTAGACTAAGGAGTCAGTTATAGTCCTAGACTAAGGAGTCAGTTATAGTCCTAGACTAAGGAGTCAGTTATAGTCCTAGACTAAGGAGTCATTTATAGTCCTAGACTAAGGAGTCAGTTATAGTCCTAGACTAAGGAGTCATTTATAGTCCTAGACTAAGGAGTCAGTTATAGATCTAGACTAAGGAGTCAGTTATAATCCTAGACTAAGGAGTCAGTTATAATCCTAGACTAAGGAGTCAGTTATAGTCCTAGACTAAGGAGTCAGTTATAGATCTAGACTAAGGAGTCAGTTATAGTCCTAGACTAAGGAGTCAGTTATAGTCCTAGACTAAGGAGTCAGTTATAGTCCTAGACTAAGGAGTCATTTATAGTCCTAGACTAAGGAGTCAGTTATAGTCCTAGACTAAGGAGTCATTAACGGTACGACTTGATTAGGGTAGTGTCAACAACGCAGCTAGCCTACCCCAGCAGTACTCTATCATTTTAATCATTTTAGTCAATTAGATTCTTGCTACGTAAGCTTAACTTTCTGAACATTCGAGACGTGTAGTCCACTTGTCATTCCAATCTCCTCTGCATTAGCGTAGCCTCTTCTCTAGCCTGTCAACTATGTGTCTGTCTATCCCTGTTCTCTCCTCTCTGCACAGACCATACAAACGCTCCACACCGCATGGCCGCAGCCACCCTAATCTGGTGGTCCCAGCGCGCACGACCCACGTGGAGTTCCAGGTCTCCGGTAGCCTCTGGAACTGCCGATCTGCGGCCAACAAGGCAGAGTTCATCTCAGCCTATGTCTCCCTCCAGTCCCTCGACTTCTTGGCTCTGACGGAAACATGGATCACCACAGACAACACCGCTACTCCTACTGCTCTCTCTTCGTCCGCCCACGTGCTCTCGCACACCCCGAGAGCTTCTGGTCAGCGGGGTGGTGGCACCGGGATCCTCATCTCTCCCAAGTGGTCATTCTCTCTTTCTCCCCTTACCCATCTGTCTATCGCCTCCTTTGAATTCCATGCTGTCACAGTTACCAGCCCTTTCAAGCTTAACATCCTTATCATTTATCGCCCTCCAGGTTCCCTCGGAGAGTTCATCAATGAGCTTGATGCCTTGATAAGCTCCTTTCCTGAGGACGGCTCACCTCTCACAGTTCTGGGCGACTTTAACCTCCCCACGTCTACCTTTGACTCATTCCTCTCTGCCTCCTTCTTTCCACTCCTCTCCTCTTTTGACCTCACCCTCTCACCTTCCCCCTACTCACAAGGCAGGCAATACGCTCGACCTCATCTTTACTAGATGCTGTTCCTCCACTAACCTCATTGCAACTCCCCTCCAAGTCTCCGACCACTACCTTGTATCCTTTTCCCTCTCGCTCTCATCCAACACTTCCCACACTGCCCCTACTCGGATGGTATCGCGCCGTCCCAACCTTCGCTCTCTCTCCCCCGCTACTCTCTCCTCTTCCATCCTATCATCTCTTCCCTCTGCTCAAACCTTCTCCAACCTATCTCCTGATTCTGCCTCCTCAACCCTCCTCTCCTCCCTTTCTGCATCCTTTGACTCTCTATGTCCCCTATCCTCCAGGCCGGCTCGGTCCTCCTCCCGCTCCGTGGCTCGACGACTCATTGCGAGCTCACAGAACAGGGCTCCGGGCAGCCGAGCGGAAATGGAGGAAAACTCGCCTCCCTGCAGACCTGGCATCCTTTCACTCCCTCCTCTCTACATTTTCCTCCTCTGTCTCTGCTGCTAAAGCCACTTTCTACCACTCTAAATTCCAAGCATCTGCCTCTAACCCTAGGAAGCTCTTTGCCACCTTCTCCTCCCTCTTGAATCCTCCTCCCCCTCCCCCCCTCCTCCCTCTCTTCAGATGACTTCGTCAACCATTTTGAAAAGAAGGTCGACGACATCCGATCCTCGTTTGCTAAGTCAAACGACACCGCTGGTTCTGCTCACACTGCCCTACCCTGTGCTCTGACCTCTTTCTCCCCTCTCTCTCCAGATGACATCTCACGTCTTGTGACGGCCGGCCGCCCAACAACCTGCCCGCTTGACCCTATCCCTCCTCTCTTCTCCAGACCATCTCCGGTGACCTTCTCCCTTACCTCACCTCGCTCATCAACTCATCCCTGACCGCTGGCTACGTCCCTCCCGTCTTCAAGAGAGCGAGAGTTGCACCCCTTCTGAAAAAACCTACACTCGATCCCTCCGATGTCAACAACTACAGACCAGTATCCCTTCTTTCTTTTCTCTCCAAAACTCTTGAACGTGCCGTCCTTGGCCAGCTCTCCCGCTATCTCTCTCAGAATGACCTTCTTGATCCAAATCAGTCAGGTTTCAAGACTAGTCATTCAACTGAGACTGCTCTTCTCTGTATCACGGAGGCGCTCCGCACTGCTAAAGCTAACTCTCTCTCCTCTGCTCTCATCCTTCTAGACCTATCGGCTGCCTTCGATACTGTGAACCATCAGATCCTCCTCTCCACCCTCTCCGAGTTGGGCATCTCCGGCGCGGCCCACGCTTGGATTGCGTCCTACCTGACAGGTCGCTCCTACCAGGTGGCGTGGCAAGAATCCGTCTCCCTCACCACGTGCTCTCACCACTGGTGTCCCCCAGGGCTCTGTTCTAGGCCCTCTCCTATTCTCTCTATACACCAAGTCACTTGGCTCTGTCATAACCTCACATGGTCTCTCCTATCATTGCTATGCAGACGACACACAATTAATCTTCTCCTTTCCCCCTTCTGACGACCAGGTGGCGAATCGCATCTCTGCATGTCTGGCAGACATATCAGTGTGGATGACGGATCATCACCTCAAGCTGAACCTCGGCAAGACGGAGCTGCTCTTCCTCCCGGGAAGGACTGCCCGTTCCATGATCTCGCCATCACGGTTGACAACTCCATTGTGTCCTCGTCCCAGAGCGCTAAGAACCTTGGCGTGATCCTGGACAACACCCTGTCGTTCTCAAATAACATCAAGGCGGTGGCCCGTTCCTGTAGGTTCATGCTCTACAACATCCGCAGAGTACGACCCTGCCTCACACAGGAAGCGGCGCAGGTCCTAATCCAGGCACTTGTCATCTCCCGTCTGGATTACTGCAACTCGCTGTTGGCTGGGCTCCCTGCCTGTGCCATTAAACCCCTACAACTCATCCAGAACGCCGCAGCCCGTCTGGTGTTCAACCTTCCCAAGTTCTCTCACGTCACCCCGCTCCTCCGCTCTCTCCACTGGCTTCCAGTTGAAGCTCGCATCCGCTACAAGACCATGGTGCTTGCCTACGGAGCTGTGAGGGGAACGGCACCTCACTACCTCCAGGCTCTGATCAGGCCCTACACCCAAACAAGGGCACTGCGTTCATCCACCTCTGGCCTGCTCGCCTCCCTACCACTGAGGAAGTACAGTTCCCGCTCAGCCCAGTCAAAACTGTTCGCTGCTCTGGCCCCCCAATGGTGGAACAAACTCCCTCACGACGCCAGGACAGCGGAGTCAATCACCACCTTCCGGAGACACCTGAAACCCCACCTCTTTAAGGAATACCTAGGATAGGATAAAGTAATCCTTCTCCCCCCCTTAAAAGACCTAGATGCACTATTGTAAAGTGGCTGTTCCACTGGATGTCATAAGGTGAAAGCACCAATTTGTAAGTCGCTCTGGATAAGAGCGTCTGCTAAATGACTTAAATGTAAATGTATTTATAGTCCTAGACTAAGGAGTCAGTTATAGATCTAGACTAAGGAGTCAGTTATAGTCTTAGACTAAGGAGTCAGTTATAGATCTAGACTAAGGAGTCAGTTATAGATCTAGACTAAGGAGTCAGTTATAGTCCCAGACTTAGGAGTCAGTTATAGTCCAAGAGGAGAGTGAGGGACAGAAAGAGGAATGGGAGGAACAGAGAGAAGAGAGGGAGAGAGAGGAGAGTGAGGGACAGAAAGAGGAATGGGAGGGACAGAGAGAGGAATGGGAGGAACAGAGAGAGGAGAGGGAGAGAGAGGAGAGGGAGAGAGAGGAGAGGGAGGGACAGAGAGAGGAGAGGGAGGGAGAGAGAGAGGAGAGGGAGAGAGGGGAGAGGGAGGGAGAGAGAGAGGAGAGGGAGAGAGAGGAGAGGGATGGAGAGAGAGAAGAGTGAGGGACAGAAAGGAGAATAGGAGGGACAGAGAGAGGAGAGGGAGGGACAGACAGAGACTTGGTCTCCTGACTGAGCCTGTCTGTCTGTCTGTCTGATGGGGGTTGGTAGCTGACCAGTCTCAGGTCTGTCTGTCTGTCTGTCTGTCTGTCTGTCTGTCTGTCTGTCTGTCTGTCTGTCTGTCTGTCTGTCTGTCTGTGAACTTGGTGATTCACAAACAAAGCTTAAAGGCCAATGATTAAGGCCAAAATGTCAAGCTTTTAATAGATTCTTAAATAAAATAATATGTTTTTAATGGTGAGAAAGTGTTTCTCCTTTTTCCTTTTCAGTGTTGAAGTACCTCGAGTTACGTTGGTTGAGCGCTCTCCATTTCTGTCCGTTAGTCACAAACAAACACATACATACGAGGCTTTGTGCTGTCGTGTCGACTCGTATGACCGTTGTCATGACGTTGCTAATACGGCACTAGCAGATCTGGGACCAGGGCTAACTGATCTATTCCTGTTGTGTAGCCTGCTATCACACCAAGCAGCTGTGGCCCGGCAGGGGGGCCAGTTAGCCGCTTAGCCTAGCTAGCCAGCCGGGGAAAGAAAGGATGTCTTCAGGCCTTCAGCAGACTCATGAGAACAGACTAGTTGGAGTCGGCTTCCTTCCTGTTTAGCCACGGTGACACACAATGGCTGAATAGTTTCTCATTGCAGGGCTACTTAACAGTAGAGTTCTGTGCTACTGTTGTCCTGAGAAACAGGACAGCAGAGCTCTCCTGTGGTTCATCTGATGGTTTCTGTTATTCACGGTGGCCTGTTACTGCGATCCCTACTGAACGTGATGACACCTTTTTCCTATGTAGGCCAATGGAGTTTTCCTTTTTCCTATGTAGGCCTATGGAGTTATCCTTTTTCCTATGTAGGCCTATGGACTTTTTCTGTTTCCTATGTAGGCCTATGGACTTTTCCTGTTTCCTATGTAGGCCTATGGAGTTTTCCTGTTTCCTATGTAGGCCTATGGACTTTTCCTGTTTCCTATGTAGGCCTATGGAGTTTTCCTTTTCAGTCGGATTGACCTCCTCCATTTTTACATCCTGTTACTGTTTAGTTACCGTGATGGCTGTCATGTTCCACGAGAGTCAAAAACAAAGGAGGAAATAGAGAGTTGTTTTGATAGTTTCCACGCCCTCTATTTCCTTCCTCCTGTCAGGTTTGAGCAGTAGAACACTTGCTCTAGGCCTCACACAGCGTAGCATTGTCCCACAGTATTATCCCACAACATTATCCCACAACATTATCCCACAACATTGTCCCAACAGTATTATCCCACATTATTATCCCACAGCATTATCCCACAACATTATCCCAACAGTATTATCCCACATTATTATCCCACAGCATTATCCCACAACATTATCCCACAGCATTATCCCACAACATTTTCCCACAGCATTATCCCAACAGTATTATCCCACAACATTGTCCCACAGCATCGTCCCACAGCATTATCCCACATCATTATCCCACATCATTATCCCATCGCATTATCCCACAACATTATCCCACAGCATTATCCTACAGCAATATCCCAACAGTATTATCCCACAGCAATATCCCACAGCATTATCCCACAGCATTATCCCACAGCATTATCCCACAGCATTATCCCACAGTATTATCCCACAGCATTATCCCACAGTATTATCCCACAGCATTATCCCACAGTATTATCCCACAGTATTATCCCACAGCAATATCCCACAGCATTATCCCACAACATTATCCCACAACATTGTCCCACAGCATTATCCCACAGTATTATCCAACCGCGTGACATCCACTATATAACTGGTTATTGTTTAAATACAGAAAGGGGGTTGGGAAGGATGGAGTACACTGTGAATGGAGGGAGAGAGATTTGGAGACAGGAGAGAAACAGGGGGAGAGAGATTGTGAAACAGGAGAGAAACAGGGGGAGAGAGATTGGGAGACAGGAGAGAAACAGGGGGAGAGAGATTGGGAAACAGGAGAGAAACAGGGGGAGAGAGATTGGGAGACAGGAGGGAAACAGGGAGAGAGATTGGTAGACAGCAGAGAGAGATTGGGAGACAGGAGGGAAACAGGGGGAGAGAGATTGGTAGACAGGAGAGAGAGATTGGGAGACAGGAGGGAAACAGGGAGAGAGATTGGGAGACAGCAGAGAGAGATTGGGAGACAGGAGGGAAACAGGGAGAGAGATTGGGAGACAGCAGAGAGAGATTGGGAGACAGGAGGGAAACAGGGAGAGAGATTGGGAGACAGGAGGGAAACAGGGGGAGAGAGATTGGGAGACAGGAGGGAAACAGGAAGAGAGAGATTGGGAAACAGGAGGGAAACAGTGGGAGAGAGATTGGGAGACAGGAGTGTGTGTGTGTGTGTGTGTGAGAAAGTCAAGCTACATGACCATGGCCGTGCCACCACAACCAGCGTCGGTGAAGATGAAACATAGCAGAGAAGAGAGGAAACCACGTGTGGTGTTGGTGCCTCAACACTCTCCCAGATTCCCACACGATGAAGTGGACTATTAAAAAGTATATTTTCATTTGCATGTGATGCGCCCAATTGGGCAGAGCTCAGATTTGATTGCTGTGGTGCCTGGGAGTTTTAGGATTCCTCCTCTCAGGTCCAATGGCGGTTGGTTGCCAAGGAATGATATGGGTGTAACCATGGAGATTGATATTTATATTCTGTCTACGTTTTAATTCTGGGTCTAACTATGTGGTGTTTCAGTTGGTCTTTCTGATGAATTGATGTGTTTTTTTGCGTGGGTTTTGACTCGATGTGACTCACAACCTGGATTCAGTCTTATGTAGCACAATTTGAATTTGAATTTTTATTTTATTTTTTACACTGGATAAAAGTAGAGACTCAGAGCTAGAAAATGTTTTTTCATTCACTCAATTGTTGAGGAACAACGGGAAAGTAATTCTGCTTTGAACACTGATAAACTTGTAAACTCACTTTTTGAGAAAAGTTCCTTTGTCTGTTTTGGTATCTACTGTAGTGGAGAGCTCTTCTTTGTCTGTTTTGGTATCTACTGTAGTGGAGAGCCCTTCTTTGTCTGTTTTGGTATCTACTGTACTAGAGAGCTCTTCTTTGTCTGTTTTGGTATCTACTGTAGTGGAGAGCTCTTCTTTGTCTGTTTTGGTATCTACTGTAGTTGAGAGCTCTTCTTTGTCTGTTTTGGTATCTACTGTAGTGGAGAGCCCTTCTTTGTCTGTTTTGGTATCTACTGTAGTGGAGAGCTCTTCTTTGTCTGTTTTGGTATCTACTGTAGTGGAGAGCTCTTCTTTGTCTGTTTTGGTATGTACTGTAGTGGAGAGCTCTTCATTGTCTGTTTTGGTATCTACTGTAGTGGAGAGCTCTTCTTTGTCTGTTTTGGTATCTACTGTAGTGGAGAGCTCTTCTTTGTCTGTTTTGTTTTGTAGTGGAGAGCTCTTCTTTGTCTGTTTTACTGTAGTGGAGAGCCCTTCTTTGTCTGTTTTGGTATCTACTGTAGTTGAGAGCTCTTCTTTGTCTGTTTTGGTATCTACTGTAGTGGAGAGCTCTTCTTTGTCTGTTTTGGTATCTACTGTACTAGAGAGCTCTTCTTTGTCTGTTTTGGTATCTACTGTACTAGAGAGCTCTTCTTTGTCTGTTTTGGTATCTACTGTAGTGGAGAGCTCTTCTTTGTCTGTTTTGGTATCTACTGTACTAGAGAGCTCTTCTCTGTCTGTTTTGGTATCTACTGTAGTGGAGAGCTCTTCTTTGTCTGTTTCGGTATCTACTGTAGTTGAGAGCTCTTCTTTGTCTGTTTTGGTATCTACTGTAGTGGAGAGCTCTTCTTTCTCTGTTTTGGTATCTACTGTAGTTGAGAGCTCTTCTTTGTCTGTTTTGGTATCTACTGTAGTAGAGAGCTCTTCTTTGTCTGTTTTGGTATCTACTGTAGTGGAGAGCTCTTCTTTGTCTGTTTTGGTATCTACTGTAGTGGAGAGCTCTTCTTTGTCTGTTTTGGTATCTACTGTAGTGGAGAGCTCTTCTTTGTCTGTTTTGGTATCTACTGTAGTGGAGAGCTCTTCTTTGTCTGTTTTGGTATCTACTGTAGTGGAGAGCTCTTCTTTGTCTGTTTTGGTATCTACTGTAGTGGAGAGCTCTTCTTTGTCTGTTTTGGTATCTACTGTAGTTGAGAGCTCTTCTTTGTCTGTTTTGGTATCTACTGTAGTAGAGAGCTCTTCTTTGTCTGTTTTGGTATCTACTGTAGTAGAGAGCTCTTCTTTGTCTGTTTTGGTATCTACTGTAGTAGAGAGCTCTTCTTTGTCTGTTTTGGTATCTACTGTAGTTGAGAGCTCTTCTTTGTCTGTTTTGGTATCTACTGTAGTGGAGAGCTCTTCTTTGTCTGTTTTGGTATCTACTGTAGTTGAGAGCTCTTCTTTGTCTGTTTTGGTATCTACTGTAGTGGAGAGCTCTTCTTTGTCTGTTTTGGTATCTACTGTAGTGGAGAGCTCTTCTTTGTCTGTTTTGGTATCTACTGTAGTGGAGAGGTCCTCTTTGTCTGTTTTGGTATCTACTGTAGTTGAGAGCTCTTCTTTGTCTGTTTTGGTATCTACTGTAGTAGAGAGCTCTTCTTTGTCTGTTTTGGTATCTACTGTAGTGGAGAGCTCTTCTTTGTCTGTTTTGGTATCTACTGTAGTGGAGAGGTCCTCTTTGTCTGTTTTGGTATCTACTGTAGTGGAGAGCTCTTCTTTGTCTGTTTTGGTATCTACTGTACTAGAGAGCTCTTCTTTGTCTGTTTTGGTATCTACTGTAGTGGAGAGGTCCTCTTTGTCTGTTTTGGTATCTACTGTACTAGAGAGCTCTTCTTTGTCTGTTTTGGTATCTACTGTAGTGGAGAGGTCCTCTTTGTCTGTTTTGGTATCTACTGTACTAGAGAGCTCTTCTTTGTCTGTTTTGGTATATACTGTAGTGGAGAGGTCCTCTTTGTCTGTTTTGGTATCTACTGTACTAGAGAGCTCTTCTTTGTCTGTTTTGGTATCTACTGTAGTGGAGAGGTCCTCTTTGTCTGTTTTGGTATCTACTGTAGTGGAGAGCTCTTCTTTGTCTGTTTTGGTATCTACTGTACTAGAGAGCTCTTCTTTGTCTGTTTTGGTATCTACTGTAGTGGAGAGCTCTTCTTTGTCTGTTTTGGTATCTACTGTACTAGAGAGCTCTTCTTTGTCTGTTTTGGTATCTACTGTAGTGGAGAGCTCTTCTTTGTCTGTTTTGGTATCTACTGTAGTGGAGAGGTCCTCTTTGTCTGTTTTGGTATCTACTGTACTAGAGAGCTCTTCTTTGTCTGTTTTGGTATCTACTGTAGTGGAGAGCTCTTCTTTGTCTGTTTTGGTATCTACATTTACATTTAAGTCATTTAGCAGACGCTCTTATCCAGAGCGACTTACAAATTGGTGCGTTCACCTTAAGACATCCAGTGGAACAGCCACTTTACAATAGTGCATCTAAATGTTTTAAGGGGGGGGGGGGGGGGGGGTGAGAAGGATTAGAGAGCTCTTCTTTGTCTGTTTTGGTATCTACTGTAGTGGAGAGCTCTTCTTTGTCTGTTTTGGTATCTACTGTAGTGGAGAGCTCTTCTTTGTCTACAGCCATTCAGCATCGTTCACAGCCTCTTAAGCTTTAGCCCCACCCATTCAGCATCGTTCACACCCTCTTAAGCTTTAGCCCCACCCATTCAGCATAGTTCACACCCTCTTAAGCTTTAGCCCCACCCATTCAGCATCGTTCACACCCTCTTAAGCTTTAGCTCCACCCATTCATTATCGTTCACACCCTCTTAAGCTTTAGCCCCACCCATTCAGCATAGTTCACACCCTCTTAAGCTTTAGCCCCACCCATTCAGCATCGTTCACACCCTCTTAAGCTTTAGCCCCAACCATTCAGCATCGTTCACACCCTCTTAAGCTTTAGCCCCACCCATTCAGCATAGTTCACACCCTCTTAAGCTTTAGCCCCACCCATTCAGCTGCTTTTGTATGTTGGCCGTCTGACACGCTTAGAGGTCGGCCGTTTGACACGCTTAGAGGTCGGCCGTCTGACACGCTTAGAGGTCGGCCGTCTGGCACGCCAGCGGTCCACGGCAGGAGTGGGATCCAACTCCTCGACAGAAGGCCCCTCCAGGCTGATCCTCATCAGGTCTTCGGTGGTGGAGATCACAAGGCAGTTCCTTGTGGAATTGTTAATATCAGGTTCTGCTCAGAGAAGCCTCTCTCACACCGGGAGGCTGAAAATGGGCAGCACCAGCATAATCTGCACCAACTCCAGTATGTTGTAGGGAAAAGATAATATCTTTCCATTTCATTTAAACTCTAAACTTATCAAAACCAACCATAGGATACCATACATGACCACTCAGGACTGTTAGTCGACCTTGTGATCGTGCCTGTAGGGGTCCTTTGTCAACATGGTCTCCCCACAGGCCACTGTAGGACTTGTCCTTGTGATCGTGCCTCTAGGGGTCCTTTGTCAACATGGTCTCCCCACAGGCCACTGTAGGACTTGTCCTTGTGATCGTGCCTGTAGGGGTCCTTTGTCAACATGGTCTCCCCACAGGCCACTGTAGGACTTGTCCTTGTGATCGTGCCTCTAGGGGTCCTTTGTCAACATGGTCTCCCCACAGGCCACTGCAGGACTTGTCCTTGTGATCGTGCCTGTAGGGGTCCTTTGTCAACATGGTCTCCCCACAGGCCACTGTAGGACTTGTCCTTGTGATCGTGCCTCTAGGGGTCCTTTGTCAACATGGTCTCCCCACAGGCCACTGCAGGACTTGTCCTTGTGATCGTGCCTGTAGGGGTCCTTTGTCAACATGGTCTCCCCACAGGCCACTGCAGGACTTGTCCTTGACATTGTGGCTGACCAGGATTTTCAGTCTCTTGCCACTCTTCCTGGATTACAGCCATGTTGCACCCCGATCTGCAGGGATGAACAGAGCAAGTGAGTTTGCAAAAATATGCAGTTTGCAAACATAACATCGTCTCATATGGATGATGAGCTGTGCCTAGTTTTCCCCAGACATAGCACTTCGCATTCAGGACCTCATTTTTTTCATTGTGTCTCATCAGACCACAGAATCTTTTGTCTTTATGCTCTTTAGTCCGTCATGTACCTTTTTCACAAACTCCAGGTGTGCTGTCGTGTACCTTTTTACAAACTCCAGGTGTGCCGTCATGTACCTTTTCACAAACTCCAGGTGTGCCGTCATGTACCTTTTCACAAACTCCAGGTGTGCCGTCATGTACCTTTTCACAAACTCCAGGTGTGCCGTCATGTACCTTTTTACAAACTCCAGGTGTGCCGTCATGTACCTTTTCACAAACTCCAGGTGTGCTGTCATGTACCTTTTCACAAACTCCAGGTGTGCCGTCATGTACCTTTTCACAAACTCCAGGTGTGCTGTCATGTACCCTTTTCACAAACTCCAGGCGTGCTGTCATGTACCTTTTCACAAACTCCAGGCGTGCTGTCGTGTACCTTTTTACAAACTCCAGGCGTGCTGTCATGTACCTTGTTCTCAGGAGTGGCTTCCATCTGGCCACTCTCCCATAAAGCCCAGATGGGTGAAATACTGTAGAGACTGTTTGACCTTCTGGAAGGTTCTCCTCTCTCAGCCATAATACTCTGTAGTTCTGTCAGAGTGGTCATTTGGTCCTTGGTTCTTGGTTTGAGAGTGTGAGCTGGAAGTTGGGCTGGAAAGTGAACCGCGTTCAGGGGATCCTTTCAAATCAAATCACATTTGTTTGTCACATACACATGGTTAGCAGATGTTAATGGGTCACATACACATGGTTAGCAGATGTTAATGGGTCACATACACATGGTTAGCAGATGTTAATGGGTCACATACACATGGTTAGCAGATGTTAATGGGTCACATACACATGGTTAGCAGATGTTAATGGGTCACATACACATGGTTAGCAGATGTTATTGGTCACATACACATGGTTAGCAGATGTTAATGGGTCACATACACATGGTTAGCAGATGTTAATGGGTCACATACACATGGTTAGCAGATGTTATTGGTCACATACACATGGTTAGCAGATGTTATGGGTCACATACACATGGTTAGCAGATGTTATGGGTCACATACACGTGGTTAGCAGATGTTATTGGTCACATACACATGGTTAGCAGATGTTATGGGTCACATACACATGGTTAGCAGATGTTAATGCGAGTTTAGCGAAATGCTTGTGCTTCTAGTTCCGACAATGCAGTAATAACCAACGAGTAATCTAACTAACAATTCCACAACTACTGTCTTATACACACAAGTGTAAAGGGATAAAGAATATGTACATAAAGATATATGAATGAGTGATGGTACAGAGCGGCATAGGCAAGATACAGTAGATGGTATCGAGTACAGTATATACATATGAGATGCGTATGTAAACAAAGTGGCATAGTTAAAGTGGCTAGTGATACATGTATTACATAAAGATGCAGTAGATGATATAGAGTACAGTATATATGTATACATATGAGATGAATAATGTAGGGTATGTAAACATTATATTAAGTGGCATTGTTTAAAGTGGCTAGTGATATATTTTTACATCAATTTCCACCATCAATTTCCATTATTAAAGTGGCTGGAGTTGAGTCAGTGTCAGTGTGTTGGCAGCAGCCACTCAATGTTAGTGGTGGCTGTTTAACAGTCTGATGGCTTTGAGATAGAAGCTGCTTGAGAGCTATGTGTTTGAGAGCTATGTGTTTGAGAGCTGTGTGTTTGAGAGATGTGTTTGAGAGCTATGTGTTTGAGAGCTATGTGTTTGAGAGATATGTGTTTGAGAGCTATGTGTTTGAGAGATATGTGTTTGAGAGCTATGTGTTTGAGAGCTGTGTGTTTGAGAGCTATGTGTTTGAGAGCTATGTGTTTGAGAGCTATGTGTTTGAGAGATGTGTGTTTGAGAGCTATGTGTTGGAATAACACAGAGACACACACACAGAGACACACACACAGAGACACAACACACACACAGAGACACACACACAGAGACACACAATGAAATGTCTGGCCATTTGTCTGTCTCCCATAAAAATATATGTAAGATTTCTCCATTGTATTTCCCTCCTTATCCTCAAATCGTTCTATTGGACAACGAATACATTGATTCTCACACTGAGAATCTGTCTTAATCATCGATTTTAAATCATCGATTTCTCTCACATCCTAACAAGCTCTCTTCCTAACACACCTGGAACCTCCTCTCGTCACCCTGCTGCTGAGTGGTCTGGATCTTCTCCGGCATGCCTCCTTGCCTTTTCCCTAAGCTTTAGTGCTTCCAGTCTGGTCACTGTCTTCCTCAGCTCTGACGTGGCCTTGGGGGAGGATCAGGTCATTCCTTAGCAGGATGAGGCTAAGTGAGGATAGCTCCTCAGCTCTGACGTGGCCTTAGGGGAGGATCAGGTCATTCCTTAGCAGGGTGAGGCTAAGTGAGGATAGCTCCTCAGCTCTGACGTGGCCTTAGGGGAGGATCAGGTCATTCCTTAGCAGGGTGAGGCTAAGTGAGGATAGCTCCTCAGCTCTGACGTGGCCTTGGGGGAGGATCAGGTCATTCCTTAGGAGGGTGAGGGCAGGCTAAGTGAGGATAGCGCCTCAAACGTGTCTGAGAGAGAATGGCAGAATACACACAAGAGTGCATTTTCCATTTCCTGCTTCATCTGTAGTGAGTAAATAAACAGCCACTTGTCAATTACTTGATTCTGAAAGTTCATTTGAGTGTTATATTAAATTTCTTGTGTTAAAACTGACCTTCTTTTCCCGCCCTTTGAACTTCCGCGGTTGTTTAAGCTACGGCCAGGTTCTCCATGTGTACTGGCCTTCATCAGCGGCAAGGTCCTTGTCTTCGTCTCGATGCCTTCCCCCGTCTCCCCCCCGCCCCTAGCAAATAAAACTAAATCGTAGAGGATTTGTTAGTTACAAACCTATGTGGCATACAGTGGACTGGGATTATATGCCCCCCCCCCTGCCTCTATCTCTGCAGGTGGTACATCACTCCCCCACGGTGACCCTTTTTCACGGAGGCACCATCTGCCCCGAAGGAGATGCCCCTCTTCATCCATTACCCTCTATCCTCCCTCTGGGGCAAACAACATGAAATGTGGCCTTGGTGGCATCCAAAACACCTGGAATGACAACACACAAAGAACAAAACAATTATACTAAAGTATTTCTGACAAACTAAATTACGAATAGTGATTAAACTTTACAACTTCGCACAAGAATAAAGCCTGTAAAGAGGAACACCTTGTCATTGGAGAGGGGAGCTCTCTAGGGTCTGTAAAGAGGAACACCTTGCCATTGGAGAGGGGAGCTCTCTAGGGCCTGTAAAGAGGAACACCTTGCCATTGGAGAGGGGAGCTCTCTAGGGCCTGTAAAGAGGAACACCTTGCCATTGGAGAGGGGAGCTCTCTAGGGTCTGTAAAGAGGAACACCTTGCCATTGGAGAGGGGAGCTCTCTAGGGTCTGTAAAGAGGAACACCTTGCCATTGGAGAGGGGAGCTCTCTAGGGTCTGTAAAGAGGAACACCTTGCCATTGGAGAGGGGAGCTCTCTAGGGTCTGTAAAGAGGAACACCTTGCCATTGGAGAGGGAGCTCTCTAGGGTCTGTAAAGAGGAACACCTTGCCATTGGAGAGGGAGCTCTCTAGGGTCTGTAAAGAGGAACACCTTGCCATTGGAGAGGGAGCTCTCTAGGGTCTGTAAAGAGGAACACCTTGCCATTGGAGAGGGGAGCTCTCTAGGGTCTGTAAAGAGGAACACCTTGCCATTGGAGAGGGAGCTCTCTAGGGTCTGTAAAGAGGAACACCTTGCCATTGGAGAGGGAGCTCTCTAGGGTCTGTAAAGAGGAACACCTTGCCATTGGAGAGGGGAGCTCTCTAGGGTCTGTAAAGAGGAACACCTTGCCATTGGAGAGGGGAGCTCTCTAGGGTCTGTAAAGAGGAACACCTTGCCATTGGAGAGGGGAGCTCTCTAGGGTCTGTAAAGAGGAACACCTTGCCATTGGAGAGGGGAGCTCTCTAGGGTCTGTAAAGAGGAACACCTTGCCATTGGAGAGGGGAGCTCTCTAGGGTCTGTAAAGAGGAACACCTTGCCATTGGAGAGGGAGCTCTCTAGGGTCTGTAAAGAGGAACACCTTGCCATTGGAGAGGGGAGCTCTCTAGGGTCTGTCTTGCCATTGGAGAGGGAGCTCTCTAGGGTCTGTAAAGAGGAACACCTTGCCATTGGAGAGGGAGCTCTCTAGGGTCTGTAAAGAGGAACACCTTGCCATTGGAGAGGGGAGCTCTCTAGGGTCTGTAAAGAGGAACACCTTGCCATTGGAGAGGGAGCTCTCTAGGGTCTGTAAAGAGGAACACCTTGCCATTGGAGAGGGGAGCTCTCTAGGGTCTGTAAAGAGGAACACCTTGCCATTGGAGAGGGGAGCTCTCTAGGGTCTGTAAAGAGGAACACCTTGCCATTGGAGAGGGGAGCTCTCTAGGGTCTGTAAAGAGGAACACCTTGCCATTGGAGAGGGGAGCTCTCTAGGGTCTGTAAAGAGGAACACCTTGCCATTGGAGAGGGGAGCTCTCTAGGGTCTGTAAAGAGGAACACCTTGCCATTGGAGAGGGAGCTCTCTAGGGTCTGTAAAGAGGAACACCTTGCCATTGGAGAGGGGAGCTCTCTAGGGTCTGTAAAGAGGAACACCTTGCCATTGGAGAGGGAGCTCTCTAGGGTCTGTAAAGAGGAACACCTTGCCATTGGAGAGGGGAGCTCTCTAGGGTCTGTAAAGAGGAACACCTTGCCATTGGAGAGGGGAGCTCTCTAGGGTCTGTAAAGAGGAACACCTTGCCATTGGAGAGGGAGCTCTCTAGGGTCTGTAAAGAGGAACACCTTGCCATTGGAGAGGGGAGCTCTCTAGGGTCTGTAAAGAGGAACACCTTGCCATTGGAGAGGGGAGCTCTCTAGGGTCTGTAAAGAGGAACACCTTGCCATTGGAGAGGGGAGCTCTCTAGGGTCTGTAAAGAGGAACACCTTGCCATTGGAGAGGGAGCTCTCTAGGGTCTGTAAAGAGGAACACCTTGCCATTGGAGAGGGGAGCTCTCTAGGGTCTGTAAAGAGGAACACCTTGCCATTGGAGAGGGGAGCTCTCTAGGGTCTGTAAAGAGGAACACCTTGCCATTGGAGAGGGGAGCTCTCTAGGGTCTGTAAAGAGGAACACCTTGCCATTGGAGAGGGAGCTCTCTAGGGTCTGTAAAGAGGAACACCTTGCCATTGGAGAGGGGAGCTCTAGGGTCTGTAAAGAGGAACACCTTGCCATTGGAGAGGGGAGCTCTCTAGGGTCTGTAAAGAGGAACACCTTGCCATTGGAGAGGGGAGCTCTCTAGGGTCTGTAAAGAGGAACACCTTGCCATTGGAGAGGGAGCTCTCTAGGGTCTGTAAAGAGGAACACCTTGCCATTGGAGAGGGGAGCTCTCTAGGGTCTGTAAAGAGGAACACCTTGCCATTGGAGAGGGGAGCTCTCTAGGGTCTGTAAAGAGGAACACCTTGCCATTGGAGAGGGAGCTCTCTAGGGTCTGTAAAGAGGAACACCTTGCCATTGGAGAGGGAGCTCTCTAGGGTCTGTAAAGAGGAACACCTTGCCATTGGAGAGGGGAGCTCTCTAGGGTCTGTAAAGAGGAACACCTTGCCATTGGAGAGGGGAGCTCTCTAGGGTCTGTAAAGAGGAACACCTTGCCATTGGAGAGGGAGCTCTCTAGGGTCTGTAAAGAGGAACACCTTGCCATTGGAGAGGGGAGCTCTCTAGGGTCTGTAAAGAGGAACACCTTGCCATTGGAGAGGGGAGCTCTCTAGGGTCTGTAAAGAGGAACACCTTGCCATTGGAGAGGGAGCTCTCTAGGGTCTGTAAAGAGGAACACCTTGCCATTGGAGAGGGGAGCTCTCTAGGGTCTGTAAAGAGGAACACCTTGCCATTGGAGAGGGGAGCTCTCTAGGGTCTGTAAAGAGGAACACCTTGCCATTGGAGAGGGGAGCTCTCTAGGGTCTGTAAAGAGGAACACCTTGCCATTGGAGAGGGGAGCTCTCTAGGGTCTGTAAAGAGGAACACCTTGCCATTGGAGAGGGAGCTCTCTAGGGTCTGTAAAGAGGAACACCTTGCCATTGGAGAGGGGAGCTCTCTAGGGTCTGTAAAGAGGAACACCTTGCCATTGGAGAGGGGAGCTCTCTAGGGTCTGTAAAGAGGAACACCTTGCCATTGGAGAGGGGAGCTCTCTAGGGTCTGTAAAGAGGAACACCTTGCCATTGGAGAGGGGAGCTCTCTAGGGTCTGTAAAGAGGAACACCTTGCCATTGGAGAGGGGAGCTCTCTAGGGTCTGTAAAGAGGAACACCTTGCCATTGGAGAGGGGAGCTCTCTAGGGTCTGTAAAGAGGAACACCTTGCCATTGGAGAGGGAGCTCTCTAGGGTCTGTAAAGAGGAACACCTTG
>NC_088405.1:5020594-5083094 GCF_034236695.1 Oncorhynchus nerka
ACCTCATCACGTTGTTATGGGTAATGGCATGGTTCATGCCTCAGCCCTTTTGATATAAGGGACTCCAATTTTAGATGTATTTAACCTTTATTTAACTAGGCAAGTCAGTTAAGAACAAATTATTATTTACAATGACGGCCTAGGAACAGTGGGCAGAACAACAGATTTGTACCTTGCCAGCTCGGGGGATTGAACTTGCAACCTTCCGGTTACTAGTCCAACGCTCTAACCACTAGGCTACCCTGCCGCCCCAATTACACCCGATTATATTTATTAGGGCCTTTAACATTGTTGGGTTGAGATCAATAGATTCCCTTTGATAGGGGTGGTGTGTGTGTTACCTGGAGGGGTGGTGTGTGTGTGTTACCTGGATATAGGCTGAATAATTCTGAGGTGTCAGTGTGTGAAATCACTTGGGATGGTTTGACTTGGAAGTTTAATCTACAAGATACACGATGTAGTTGTTCGGCTCGGTCAAGCAGCTGTCACTTCAGACATGAAGAAAGGTCTTCATGGAACTGGTCTGACTGCAGCTTAGAGGAATAGGGGGTCCGTACACTGTCTATTAGACGCTCAGGCCTGGAGATGTTACTATTTGGGATTCTAGTTACTGTCAGGGATTCTAGTTACTATCTGGGATTCTAGTTACTATTCTAGTTACTATCAGGGATTCTAGTTACTATCAGGGATTCTAGTTACTATTCTAGTTACTGTCAGGGATTCATGTTACTATCTGGGATTCATGTTACTATCTGGGATTCATGTTACTATCAGGGATTCATGTTACTATCAGGGATTCATGTTACTATCAGGGATTCATGTTACTATCTGGGATTCATGTTACTATCTGGGATTCATGTTACTATCAGGGATTCATGTTACTATCTGGGATTCATGTTACTATCAGGGATTCATGTTACTATCTGGGATTCTAGTTACTATCTGGGATTCATGTTACTATCTGGGATTCATGTTACTATCTGGGATTCATGTTACTATCTGGGATTCTAGTTACTATCTGGGATTCATGTTACTATCTGGGATTCATGTTACTATCAGGGATTCATGTTACTATCAGGGATTCATGTTACTATCTGGGATTCTAGTTACTATCTGGGATTCAAGGGTCTTAATTTAATTAACATACAGTATCTCTCTAGGCTCTCATGGTAGTGTGAGTTGTTTACATGATGAGCTGGGAATGGGAGGAAGAAAACCTGGTGTGTGTGTGTGTGTGTCTTTGTGTGTGTGTGTGTGTGTGTGTGTGTGTGTGTGTGTGTGTGTGTGTGTGTGTGTGTGTGTGTGTGTGTGTGTGTGTGTGTGTGTGTGTGTGTGTAGCTGTGGAGGAAACCTGGAGCCGCTGCTTGAGTCACCACATCAGCTGATTGGCAGAATTTCTGATGTCATTTGTTTTCGTGCTGTGAGGAAGGAGGGGTCATGCAGGCTACGCTGCAGTCTCTCTGGCATTCTCTTTCTCTCACACTTTCCCATTTACTCCTTTCCTTCTATCCTTCCTTCTTTTCCTTCTTTCTTTCTTTCCTTCTTTCCTTCCTATTTTCCTTCTTTCCTTGCTTCTTTCCTTCTTTCCTTCCTTCTTTCCTTCCTTCCTTACTTCTTTCCTTCTTTCCTTCCTTCTTTCCTTCTTTCCTTACTTCTTTCTTTCCTTCTTTCCTACTTTCCTTCCTTCTTTCTTTCCTTCTTTCCTTCCTTCTTTCCTTGCTTCTTTCCTTCTTTCCTTCCTTCTTTCCTTCCTTCCTTACTTCTTTCCTTCCTTCTTTCCTTCCTTCTTTCCTTCTTTCCTTCCTTCTTTCTTTCCTTCTTTCCTTCTTTCTTTCTTTCTTTCCTTCTTTCCTTCCTTCTTTCCTTCTTTCCTTCTTTCCTTCTTTCCTTCCTTCGTTCCTTCTTTCCTTCTTTCCGTCCTTCTTTCCTTCTTTCACTCTCCATCTGCTTAAATGCTGTACATACCTGTCATACTTTCTTGAAATGAAAAGAAAAGCTCCACCTGTTTGTTTCTCCACAAATATTATGATGCAGAGATACAACCCGGATGGAGATCCACAGTCCAGTATTAAACTGTTTCAGTAAACACTAGGATATTCCCTTAAATCTGATAATGGGATGTCTTGTATTGATGCATATAACAGAACATATCATGAAGAACTCTGATGAACTGGTTATTCAGTTCTGAATCTATTGGTTATTCAGTTCTGAATCTATTGGTTATTCAGTTCTGAATCTATTGGTTATTCAGTTCTGAATCTATTGGTTATTCAGTTCTGAATCTATTGGTTATTCAGTTCTGAATCTATTGGTTATTCAGTTCTGAATCTATTGGTTATTCAGTTCTGAATCTATTGGTTATTCAGTTCTGAATCTATGGCCTGGGAGTTCTGAAACTCCTTACAACACCCACCCCCTCCTCACCTCCTCACAACACCCACCCCCTCCTCACCTCCTCACAACACTCACCCCCTCCTCACAACACCCACCCCCTCCTCACCTCCTCACAACACCCCCCTCCTCACAACACCCACCCCCTCCTCACCTCCTCACAACACCCACCCCCTCCTCACCTCCTCACAACACTCACCCCCTCCTCACAACACTCACCCCCTCCTCACAACACCCACCCCCTCCTCACAACACCCACCCCCTCCTCACCTCCTCACAACACCCACCCCCTCCTCACCTCCTCACAACACCCACCCCCTCCTCACAACACCCACCCCCTCCTCACCTCCTCACAACACCCACCCCCTCCTCACAACACCCACCCCCTCCTCACCTCCTCACAACACTCACCCCTCCTCACCTCCTCACAACACCCACCCCCTCCCCACCTCCTCACAACACCCACCCCCTCCTCACCTCCTCACAACACTCACCCCCCTCCTCACAACACCCACCCCCTCCTCACAACACCCTTTCCCTCTCCTCACCCCTCTCCCCCTCACCCCCTTAAAACAGCCCTCCTGCATTGTTGGGAAAGGACCAGTCTTGGAGCATTTCACTGTTACTCTACACCTGTTGATTACAAATAAAATCTAATTTATCACCTGCTGTGTAATCAACAGGTGTAGAGTAACAGTGAAATGCTCCCTGACTGGTCCTTTCCCAACAATGCAGAGACAAATATAGAAAGATAATAACTCAAGGAATAAAAACACAACGAGTAACGATAACTTGGTTATATACACAGGGTACCAGGTAATAACATGGTTATATACACAGGGTACCAGGTAATAACATGGTTATATACACAGGGTACCAGGTAATAACATGGTTATATACACAGGGTACCAGGTAATAACGTGGCTATATACACAGGGTACCAGGTAATAACATGGCTATATACACAGGGTACCAGGTAATAACTTGGTTATATACACAGGGTACCAGGTAATAACATGGTTATATACACAGGGTACCAGGTAATAACATGGTTATATACACAGGGTACCAGGTAATAACATGGTTATATACACAGGGTACCAGGTAATAACATGGTTATATACACAGGGTACCAGGTAATAACATGGTTATATACACAGGGTACCAGGTAATAACATGGTTATATACACAGGGTACCAGGTAATAACATGGTTATATACACAGGGTACCAGGTAATAACTTGGTTATATACATTTTTTTATTTTTTATTTTACCTTTATTTAACCAGGCAAGTCAGTTAAGAACAAATTCTTATTTTCAATGACGGCCTGGGAACAGTGGGTTAACTGCCTGTTCAGGGGCAGAACGACAGATTTGTACCTTGTCAGCTCGGGGGTTTGAACTTGCAACCTTCTGGTCCAACGCTCTAACCACTAGGCTACCCTGCCGCCCCATATACACAGGGTACCAGGTAATAACATGGTTATATACACAGGGTACCAGGTAATAACATGGTTATATACACACGGTACCAGGTAATAACATGGTTATATACACAGGGTACCAGGTAATACCTTGGTTATATACACAGGGTACCAGGTAATACCTTGGTTATATACACAGGGTACCAGGTAATACCTTGGTTATATACACAGGGTACCAGGTAATAACATGGTTATATACACAGGGTACCAGGTAATAACATGGCTATATACACAGGGTACCAGGTAATAACATGGTTATATACACAGGGTACCAGGTAATAACATGGTTATATACACATGGTACCAGGTAATAACATGGTTATATACACAGGGTACCAGGTAATACCTTGGTTATATACACAGGGTACCAGGTAATAACATGGTTATATACACAGGGTACCAGGTAATAACATGGTTATATACACACGGTACCAGGTAATAACATGGTTATATACACAGGGTACCAGGTAATACCATGGTTATATACACAGGGTACCAGGTAATAACATGGTTATATACACAGGGTACCAGGTAATACCTTGGTTATATACACAGGGTACCAGGTAATAACATGGTTATATACACAGGGTACCAGGTAATAACATGGCTATATACACAGGGTTCCAGGTAATAACATGGTTATATACACAGGGTACCAGGTAATAACATGGTTATATACACAGGGTACCAGGTAATAACATGGTTATATACACAGGGTACCAGGTAATAACATGGCTATATACACAGGGTACCAGGTAATAACATGGTTATATACACAGGGTACCAGGTAATAACATGGTTATATACACAGGGTACCAGGTAATAACATGGCTATATACACAGGGTACCAGGTAATAACATGGTTATATACACAGGGTACCAGGTAATAACATGGTTATATACACAGGGTACCAGGTAATAACGTGGCTATATACACAGGGTACCAGGTAAAAACATGGTTATATACACAGGGTACCAGGTAATAACATGGTTATATACACATGGTACCAGGTAATAACATGGCTATATACACAGGGTACCAGGTAATAACATGGTTATATACACAGGGTACCAGGTAATAACATGGTTATATACACAGGGTACCAGGTAATAACATGGTTATATACACAGGGTACCAGGTAATAACATGGTTATATACACAGGGTACCAGGTAATAACTCTGCTATATACAGTGGGGCAAAAAAGTATTTAGTCCGCCACCAATTGTGCAAGTTCTCCCACTTAAAAAGATGAGAGAGGCCTGTAATTTTCATCATAGGTACCCTTCAACTATGACAGACAAAATGAGAAAAATCACATTGTAGGATTTTTAATGAATTTATTTGCAAATAAATAGTCTATTTGGTGTTGTGATGTCATAATCTCCCAAAATCCCGTCTGATCCTGTGGTGTTGTGAGGGATTTATTCTATGGCTTCATCTATGGGGTTGGACCTGCCTCTCGTAAGCTGTTTCCTAGTAGCTCCTGAGCCCCGTTATGAAAGACAGATCCGTGGTTCCAGCAGCTCGCTGCCTGTCAGTACTGCTGAGGGGAAACACATCTCTTCTTTGTCATTGCTGCACTGTCCTCCTCCTGCTGCTGCTGCTGCTGCTGCCACCGCTGGCTGGGGGTGGGACTGCAGCGGTCATCCGGGCTAGACTCAGGATTTACATAATCCACACTGTGAATTAACGACTGAAGTCTAAATGCTCACATTATCCCTTGGAGAGGGGGAGGGAGAGAGAGGGAGGGAGGGAGAGAGAGAGAGAGAGGGGAGGGGAGAGAGAGGGGGTAGGGGGAGAGAGAGGGGTGGGGGGGGAGAGAGGAGAGAGAGAGAGGGGGGGGAGGGGAGAGAGAGAGGGGTGGGGGGGGGTGGGGAGAGAGAGAGGGGTGGGGGGAGAGAGGGGAGAGAGAGAGGGGTGGGGGGGAGGGGTGGGGGGAAGAGAGAGAGAGGGTGGGGGGAGAGGGGTGGGGGGAAGAGAGAGAGAGGGTGGGGGAGAGAGAGAGAGGAGGGGGAGAGAGAGAGAGAGAGAGGGTGGGGGAGAGAGAGGGGGTGGGGGAAGAGAGAGAGAGAATGAGACAGAGAGGGGAGAGGTGGAGAGAGAGAGAGAGAGATGTAGGGGTGGGGGTGGTGAGAGGTAGGGGTGGGGGTGGTGAGGGTAGGGGTGGGGGTGGTGAGAGGTAGGGGTTGGGGGTGGTGAGATGTAGGGGTGGTGAGAGGTAGGGGTGGGGGTGGTGAGGGTAGGGGTGGTGAGAGGTAGGGGTGGGGGTGGTGAGACAGACTACAGGCTGCTGCCAGTGTTATTCCATTGTGCTGTCACTTCCTGCTCTAGGAACATGTTGGATTACTAATCAGTCATTATATATGCAGTACCCAGTTTAGATCACAGCCCTCCTCGGAGGAGGCAGTACTTCAGAGGAAGAGGTACAGGGCATCTTCTAGTTCTCATTACAGTGTTCTGCCTGTTATGTTTTGTTAGTGTCACTGACAATGTGTTACTGGCGTATGATGATGTTGTTGTGTAACGTCCCAGGGACCCCAACAACCACTGTGAAAACACATCAATAACGCATCAACACGTTCCATACGGTAGCCTAGCTGTTGATCATTCTCTCTCTCTACAGTAACCTAGCTGTTGATCATTCTCTCTCTCTACAGTAACCTAGCTGTTGATCATTCTCTGTCTCTACGGTAACCTGGCTGTTGATCATTCTCTCTCTCTACAGTAACCTGGCTGTTGATCATTCTCTCTCTCTACAGTAACCTAGCTGTTGATCATTCTCTCTCTCTACAGTAACCTAGCTGTTGATCATTCTCTCTCTCTACAGTAACCTAGCTGTTGATCATGCTCTCTCTCTACAGTAACCTGGCTGTTGATCATTCTCTCTCTCTACAGTAGCCTAGCTGTTGATCATTCTCTCTCTCTACAGTAACCTAGCTGTTGAACATTCTCTCTCTCTACAGTAACCTAGCTGTTGATCATTCTCTGTCTCTACGGTAACCTAGCTGTTGAACATTTTCTCTACAGTAACCTAGCTGTTGATCATTCTCTCTACAGTAACCTAGCTGTTGATCATTCTCTGTCTCTACGGTAACCTAGCTGTTGAACATTCTCTCTACAGTAACCTAGCTGTTGATCATTCTCTCTCTCTACAGTAACCTAGCTGTTGATCATTCTCTCTACAGTAACCTAGCTGTTGAATATTCTCTCTCTCGCTACAGTAACCTAGCTGTTGAACATTCTCTCTCTCTACAGTAACCTAGCTGTTGAACATTCTCTCTACAGTAACCTAGCTGTTGAATATTCTCTCTCTCTCTACAGTAACCTAGCTGTTGAACATTCTCTGTCTCTACGGTAACCTGGCTGTTGATCATTCTCTGTCTCTACGGTAACCTGGCTGTTGATCATTCTCTGTCTCTACAGTAACCTAGCGGTTGATCATTCTCTCTCTCTACAGTAACCTAGCTGTTGATCATTCTCTCTACAGTAACCTAGCTGTTGATCATTCTCTCTCTCTACAGTAACCTAGCTGTTGAATATTCCTGCTGTTGATCATTCTCTCTACAGTAACCTAGCTGTTGAACATTCTCTCTCTCTACAGTAACCTAGCTGTTGAACATTCTCTCTCTCTACAGTAACCTAGCTGTTGATCATTCTCTCTACAGTAACCTAGCTGTTGATCATTCTCTCTCTCTACAGTAACCTAGCTGTTGAATATTCTCTCTCTCTCTACAGTAACCTAGCTGTTGATCATTCTCTCTACAGTAACCTAGCTGTTGAACATTCTCTCTCTCTACAGTAACCTAGCTGTTGAACATTCTCTCTCTCTACAGTAACCTAGCTGTTGATCATTCTCTCTACAGTAGCCTAGCTGTTGAACATTCTCTCTCAGTAACCTCAGTAACCTAGCTGTTGAACATTCTCTCTACAGTAACCTAGCTGTTGAATATTCTCTCTACAGTAACCTAGCTGTTGAACATTCTCTCTCTCTACAGTAACCTAGCTGTTGAACATTCTCTCTCGCTACAGTAACCTAGCTGTTGAACATTCTCTCTCTCTACAGTAACCTAGCTGTTGAATATTCTCTCTCTCTCTACAGTAACCTAGCTGTTGAATATTCTCTCTCTCTCTACAGTAACCTAGCTGTTGAACATTCTCTCTACAGTAACCTAGCTGTTGAATATTCTCTCTACAGTAACCTAGCTGTTGATCATTCTCTCTCTCTACAGTAACCTAGCTGTTGATCATTCTCTCTACAGTAACCTAGCTGTTGAACATTCAGTCTGCTGTATATTTCTATGTAGTGTTTACCGTTAGAGCAGACTGTGTGGTACACTTCTGTATGTAGTGTTTACTGTTAGAACAGACTGTCTGGTACACTTCTGTATGTAGTGTTTACCATTAGAACAGACTGTCTGGTACACTTCTGTATGTAGTGTTTACCATTAGAACAGACTGTCTGGTACACTTCTGTATGTAGTGTTTACCATTAGAACAGACTGTCTGGTACACTTCTGTATGTAGTGTTTACCATTAGAACAGACTGTCTGGTACACTTCTGTATGTAGTGTTTACCATTAGAACAGACTGTCTGGTACACTTCTGTATGTAGTGTTTACCATTAGAACAGACTGTCTGGTACACTTCTGTATGTAGTGTTTACCATTAGAACAGACTGTCTGGTACACTTCTGCATGTAGTGTTTACTGTTAGAGCAGACGCCTCCTCCCACAACAACTCCTCCCACAACGCCTCCTCCCACAACTCCTCCTCCCACAACGCCTCCTCCCACAACGCCTCCTCCCACTACGCCTCCTCCCACAACGCCTGCTCCCACAACGCCTGCTCCCACAACGCCTCCTCCCACAACGCCTCCTCCCACATGGTGTCCTCCCCCCACAACTCCTCCTCCCACAACTCCTCCTCCCACAACGCCTCCTCCCACTACGCCTCCTCCCACAACGCCTGCTCCCACAACGCCTCCTCCCACAACTCCTCCTCCCACAACGCCTCCTCCCACAACGCCTCCTCCCACTACGCCTCCTCCCACAACGCCTGCTCCCACAACGCCTCCTCCCACAACGCCTCCTCCCACATGGTGTCCTCCCCCACAACTCCTCCTCCCACAACTCCTCCTCCCACAACGCCTCCTCCCACAACGCCTGCTCCCACAACGCCTCCTCCCACAACGCCTCCTCCCACAACTCCTCCTCCCACAACGCCTCCTCCCACAACTCCTCCTCCCACAACTCCTCCTCCCACAACGCTTTCTCCCACAACTCCTCCTTCCACAACGCCTCCTCCCACAACGCTTCCTCCCACAACTCCTCCTCCCACAAAGCCTGCTCCCACAACTCCTCCTCCCACAACGCCTCCTCCCACAACTCCTCCTCCCACAACTCCTCCTCCCACAACTCCTCCTCCCACAACGCCTCCTCCCACAACTCCTCCTCCCACAACGTGTCCTCCCACAATGCCTCCTCCCACAACGCCTCCTCCCACAACGCCTCCTCCCACAACGCCTCTTCCCACTACGCCTCCTCCCACAACGCCTGCTCCCACAACGCCTCCTCCCACAACGCCTCCTCCCACATGGTGTCCTCCCCCCACAACTCCTCCTCCCACAACTCCTCCTCCCACAACGCCTCCTCCCACAACGCCTGCTCCCACAACGCCTCCTCCCACAACGCCTCCTCCCACAACTCCTCCTCCCACAACGCCTCCTCCCACAACTCCTCCCACAACTCCTCCTCCCACAACGCCTTCTCCCACAACTCCTCCTTCCACAACGCCTCCTCCCACAACTCCTCCTCCCACAACTCCTCCTCCCACAACGCCTGCTCCCACAACTCCTCCTCCCACAACTCCTCCTCCCACAACTCCTCCTTCCACAACGCCTCCTCCCACAACTCCTCCTCCCACAACTCCTTCTCCCACAACTCCTCCTCCCACAACGCCTCCTCCCACAACTCCTCCTCCCACAACGTGTCCTCCCACAATGCCTCCTCCCACAACGCCTCCTCCCACAACTTCTCCTCCCACACTCCTCCTCCCACAACGCCTCCTCCCACAACTCCTCCTCCCACAACGCCTCCTCCCACAACTCCTCCTCCCACAACTCCTCCTCCCACAACTCCTCCTCCCACAACTTCTCCTCCCACAACTCCTCCTCCCACAACTCCTCCTCCCACAACTCCTCCTCCCACAACGCCTCCTCCCACAACTCCTCCTCCCACAACGTGTCCTCCCACAACGCCTCCTCCCACAACGCCTCCTCCCACAATGCCTCCTCCCACAACGTGTCCTCCCACAACGCCTGCTCCCACAACGCCTCCTCCCACAACGCCTCCTCCCACAACGTGTCCTCCCACAACGCCTCCTCCCACAATTCCTCCTCCCACAACGCTTCCTCCCACAACGCCTTATCCCACAACGCCTGCTCCCACAACGCCTCCTCCCACAACTCCTCCTCCCACAACGCCTCCTCCCACAACTCCTCCTCCCACAACTCCTCCTCCTCCCACAACTCTTCCTCCCACAACTCCTCCTCCCACAACGCCTCCTCCCACAACGCCTGCTCCCACAATGCCTCCTCCCACAACTCCTCCTCCCACAACTCCTCCTCCCACAACGCCTCCTCCCACAACTCCTCCTCCCACAACTCCTCCTCCCACAACTCCTCCTCCCACAACTTCTCCTCCCACAACTCCTCCTCCCACAACTCCTCCTCCCACAACTCCTCCTCCCACAACGCCTCCTCCCACAACTCCTCCTCCCACAACGTGTCCTCCCACAACGCCTCCTCCCACAACGCCTCCTCCCACAATGCCTCCTCCCACAACGTGTCCTCCCACAACGCCTGCTCCCACAACGCCTCCTCCCACAACGCCTCCTCCCACAACGTGTCCTCCCACAACGCCTCCTCCCACAATTCCTCCTCCCACAACGCTTCCTCCCACAACGCCTCCTCCCACAACGCCTGCTCCCACAACGCCTCCTCCCACAACTCCTCCTCCCACAACGCCTCCTCCCACAACTCCTCCTCCCACAACTCCTCCTCCTCCCACAACTCTTCCTCCCACAACTCCTCCTCCCACAACGCCTCCTCCCACAACGCCTGCTCCCACAATGCCTCCTCCCACAACTCCTCCTCCCACAACGTGTCCTCCCACAACTCCTCCTCCCCCCACAACTCCTCCTCCCACAACTCCTCCTCCTCCTCCCACAACTCCTCCTCCCACAACGTGTCCTCCCACAACGCTTCCTCCCACAACTCCTCCTCCCACAACTCCTCCTCCCACAACGTGTCCTCCCACAACGCCTCCTCCCACAACGCCTCCTCCCACAATGCCTCCTCCCACAACGTGTCCTCCCACAACGCCTGCTCCCACAACGCCTCCTCCCACAACGCCTCCTCCCACAACGTGTCCTCCCACAACGCCTCCTCCCACAATTCCTCCTCCCACAACGCTTCCTCCCACAACGCCTCCTCCCAACGCCTGCTCCCACAACGCCTCCTCCCACAACTCCTCCTCCCACAACGCCTCCTCCCACAACTCCTCCTCCCACAACTCCTCCTCCTCCCACAACTCTTCCTCCCACAACTCCTCCTCCCACAACGCCTCCTCCCACAACGCCTGCTCCCACAATGCCTCCTCCCACAACTCCTCCTCCCACAACGTGTCCTCCCACAACTCCTCCTCCCCCCACAACTCCTCCTCCCACAACTCCTCCTCCTCCTCCCACAACTCCTCCTCCCACAACGTGTCCTCCCACAACGCTTCCTCCCACAACTCCTCCTCCCACAATGCCTCCTCCCACAACGTGTCCTCCCACAACGCCTGCTCCCACAACGCCTCCTCCCACAACGTGTCCTCCCACAACGCCTCCTCCCACAACGTGTCCTCCCACAACGCCTTCTTTCTCTGGATCTCCTGTAGTTTCCACATCTAAGACTTCGCCCCTTTCCCTCCTGAGCAACCGGTAAACATTGGCCCGTTTCCAGTTTCTGTTTTATGTCCTCCACATCCAATTTAGCCGTCAACATTTTCTGTGTTGGGAGTTTGTTGTAACCCATTTATTGATGTGATTATGATAGGCCATAGGTCAGGCCGTACATAGAGAGAGCGAGAGTTGAGTGAATAGGGAATGTTTTTCCTAAACAAGTTAGGGATTTCAGTAAAAAAAAAGTTTTCTGTCAGAAACAGGCACCGTGCTGTGGTGCCTTTTCTCTGCAGTAGGGAGGAGACAGAGACACCGTGCTGTGGTGCCTTTTCTCTGGAGTAGGGAGAAGACAGAGACACCGTGCTGTGGTGCCTTTTCTCTGCAGTAGGGAGGAGACAGAGACACCGTGCTGTGGTGCCTTTTCTCTGCAGTAGGGAGGAGAGAGAGACACCGTGCTGTGGTGCCTTTTCTCTGCAGTAGGGAGGAGACAGAGACACCGTGCTGTGGTGCCTTTTCTCTGCAGTAGGGAGGAGAGAGAGACACCGTGCTGTGGTGCCTTTTCTCTGCAGTAGGGAGGAGACAGAGACACCGTGCTGTGGTGCCTTTTCTCTGCAGTAGGGAGGAGAGAGAGACACCGTGCTGTGGTGCCTTTTCTCTGCAGTAGGAAGGAGACAGAGACACCGTGCTGTGGTGCCTTTTCTCTGCAGTAGGGAGGAGACAGAGACACCGTGCTGTGGTGCCTTTTCTCTGCAGTAGGGAGGAGACAGAGACACCGTGCTGTGGTGCCTTTTCTCTGCAGTAGGGAGGAGACAGAGACACCGTGCTGTGGTGCCTTTTCTCTGCAGTAGGGAGGAGACAGAGACACCGTGCTGTGGTGCCTTTTCTCTGCAGTAGGAAGGAGACAGAGACACCGTGCTGTGGTGCCTTTTCTCTGCAGTAGGGAGGAGACAGAGACACCGTGCTGTGGTGTCTTTTCTCTGCAGTAGGGAGGAGAGAGAGACACCGTGCTGTGGTGCCTTTTCTCTGCAGTAGGGAGGAGACAGAGACACCGTGCTGTGGTGCCTTTTCTCTGCAGTAGGAAGGAGACAGAGACACCGTGCTGTGGTGCCTTTTCTCTGCAGTAGGGAGGAGAGAGAGACACCGTGCTGTGGTGCCTTTTCTCTGCAGTAGGGAGGAGACAGAGACACCGTGCTGTGGTGCCTTTTCTCTGGAGTAGGGAGAAGACAGAGACACCGTGCTGTGGTGCCTTTTCTCTGCAGTAGGGAGGAGACAGAGACACCGTGCTGTGGTGCCTTTTCTCTGCAGTAGGGAGGAGAGAGAGACACCGTGCTGTGGTGCCTTTTCTCTGCAGTAGGGAGGAGACAGAGACACCGTGCTGTGGTGCCTTTTCTCTGCAGTAGGGAGGAGAGAGAGACACCGTGCTGTGGTGCCTTTTCTCTGCAGTAGGGAGGAGACAGAGACACCGTGCTGTGGTGCCTTTTCTCTGCAGTAGGGAGGAGAGAGAGACACCGTGCTGTGGTGCCTTTTCTCTGCAGTAGGAAGGAGACAGAGACACCGTGCTGTGGTGCCTTTTCTCTGCAGTAGGGAGGAGACAGAGACACCGTGCTGTGGTGCCTTTTCTCTGCAGTAGGGAGGAGACAGAGACACCGTGCTGTGGTGCCTTTTCTCTGCAGTAGGGAGGAGACAGAGACACCGTGCTGTGGTGCCTTTTCTCTGCAGTAGGGAGGAGACAGAGACACCGTGCTGTGGTGCCTTTTCTCTGCAGTAGGAAGGAGACAGAGACACCGTGCTGTGGTGCCTTTTCTCTGCAGTAGGGAGGAGTTGACACCGTGCTGTCTGTCAGTAGACACCGTGCTGTGGTGTCTTTTCTCTGCAGTAGGGAGGAGAGAGAGACACCGTGCTGTGGTGCCTTTTCTCTGCAGTAGGGAGGAGACAGAGACACCGTGCTGTGGTGCCTTTTCTCTGCAGTAGGAAGGAGACAGAGACACCGTGCTGTGGTGCCTTTTCTCTGCAGTAGGGAGGAGACAGAGACAACACTCACCGCCATTTATTTTTTAACACAGTGTGAACATCGGGCTCTTTCTTGAGTCATTTGTTTGTCTATTATTTAATCAAACAGTGTGCTTAAAGCATCAGACAAGCTCATCGTCTGTAGTTGACTTTATTCAAACACATAGGGCGTGTCTGTCGAAAGAACAGGACGGCTTTTGTTGTTCTGTCGACCAAGATTTGTTTTAGTCGAGGACAGCCCTAGTTAGGACATTGTTCTGTACTGTCTTACACCCCCAGGATCCTGTTAGGATGTTGTTCTGTACTGTGTTACACCCCCAGGATCCTGTTAGGATGTTGTTCTGTACTGTGTTACACCCCCAGGATCCTGTTAGGATGTTGTTCTATACTGTGTTACATCCCCAGGATCCTGTTCGTATGTTGTTCTGTACTGTCTTACACCCCCAGGATCCTATTAGGATGTTGTTCTGTACTGTGTTACACCCCCAGGATCCTGTTAGGATGTTGTTCTGTACTGTGTTACACCCCCAGGATCCTGTTAGGATGTTGTTCTGTACTGTGTTACACTCCCAGGATCCTGTTAGGATGTTGTTCTGTACTGTGTTACACTCCCAGGATCCTGTTAGGATGTTGTTCTATACTGTGTTACACCCCCAGGATCCTGTTAGGATGTTGTTCTATACTGTATTACACCCCCAGGATCCTGTTAGGATGTTGTTCTGTACTGTGTTACACTCCCAGGATCCTGTTAGGATGTTGTTCTATACTGTGTTACACCCCCAGGATCATGTTAGGATGTTGTTCTGTACTGTGTTACACCCCCAGGATCCTATTAGGATGTTGTTCTGTACTGTGTTACACCCCCAGGATCCTGTTAGTATGTTGTTCTATACTGTGTTACACCCCCAGGATCCTGTTAGGATGTTGTTCTGTACTGTGTTACACCCCCATTATCCTGTTAGGATGTTGTTCTATACTGTGTTACACCCCCAGGATCCTGTTAGCATGTTGTTCTGTACTGTGTTACACCCCCAGGATCCTGTTAGGATGTTGTTCTATACTGTGTTACACCCCCAGGATCCTGTTAGGATGTTGTTCTATACTGTATTACACCCCCAGGATCCTGTTAGGATGTTGTTCTGTACTGTGTTACACCCCCAGGATCCTGTTAGGATGTCGTTCTGTACTGCATTACATTATTAATATGTCTCACAGATACTGTACACTCTCAACACTATACCACCCCAGAGGATCCTAGCCCTTCCTCTGAACCTGCCACTACTAGACCCTCTAGCCCTGCTAATGCACTGCATGCCTGGCCTGGCCAGAGATGGAATTTCAGCAGAGCTTGTATTCATAGAATACATGGAATGTCCCAGATTGCATCATATCCCCTTCTTTTTTGTTGTTGTTGCTGTAGGGCACTACTTTTGAGCCCTATGTAGTGTGGAGAACAGTAGTGCACTACTTTTGAGCCCTATGTAGTGTGGAGAACAGTAGTGCACTACCTTTGAGCCCTATGTAGTGTGGAGAACAGCAGTGCACTACTTTTGAGCCCTATGTAGTGTGGAGAACAGCAGTGCACTACTTTTGAGCCCTATGTAGTGTGGAGAACAGCAGTGCACTACTTTTGAGCCCTATGTAGTGTGGAGAACAGTAGTGCACTACCTTTGAGCCCTATGTAGTGTGGAGAACAGCAGTGCACTACTTTTGAGCCCTATGTAGTGTGGAGAACAGCAGTGCACTACTTTTGAGCCCTATGTATTGTGGAGAACAGCAGTGCACTACTTTTGAGCCCTATGTAGTGTGGAGAACAGTAATGCACTACTTTTGAGCCCTATGTAGTGTGGAGAACAGTAGTGCACTACCTTTGAGCCCTATGTAGTGTGGAGAACAGCAGTGCACTACTTTTGAGCCCTATGTAGTGTGGAGAACAGCAGTGCACTACTTTTGAGCCCTATGTAGTGTGGAGAACAGCAGTGCACTACTTTTGAGCCCTATGTAGTGTGGAAAACAGCAGTGCACTACTTTTGAGCCCTATGCAGTGTGGAGAACAGCAGTGCACTACTTTTGAGCCCTATGTAGTGTGGAGAACAGCAGTGCACTACTTTTGAGCCCTATGTAGTGTGGAGAACAGCAGTGCACTACTTTAGAGCCCTATGTAGTGTGGAGAACAGCAGTGCACTACTTTTGAGCCATATGTAGTGTGGAGAACAGCAGTGCACTACTTTTGAGCCCTATGTAGTGTGGAGAACAGCAGTGCACTACTTTAGAGCCCTATGTAGTGTGGAGAACAGTAGTGCACTACTTTAGAGCCCTATGTAGTGTGGAGAACAGTAGTGTACTGTTGGGAATAGGGTTCCGTTTTGTGACGCAGCCTCATGTGTTGTAAAGCCAGGGTCAGATTACTCAATACATCTGTAGTGTATTTACATCAGCACTTCCTGAAAGGGGAGTTTTAACGGTCCGACCACTAGATGATTTACTCACAGGAAACCAAGCCCTGCCCTCAGATCAGCTGATGTGATACCTTTGAGGCGTTAGGATGTGGAGAGAAAGGAGTTTGAGATGTGAAAGGCTGAAGAACTCATTTCTCTGCGTCCCAAATGGCTCCCTACATAGTGCACTACTTATGGTCCTCTGGTAAAAAAGTAGTGCACTGGAAAGGGAATAGGGTGTAATTTGGAACGCAACCCCTTACTGTTCGACTCCGTAGATCTCTACCGTTTCTTCAGGAGTTACGTCAAGGTTACAGAGAGAGCTTTATGAATCATCCACATCCTGCTGGTCTCACGTTCTGAGAGTAATGTACCGAGGTTACTGGACATACTTCAGATGAACTTCCTCTTTCTGTCCCAGCCGTAGCTTCTAGTTTACAGATAGAGCAGTATATCTATCTTCCTGTCCCAGCCGTAGCTTCTAGTTTACAGATAGAGCAGTATATCTATCTTCCTGTCCCAGCCGTAGCTTCTAGTTTACAGATAGAGCAGTATATCTATCTTCCTGTCCCAGCCGTAGCTTCTAGTTTACAGATAGAGCAGTATATCTATCTTCCTGTCCCAGCCATAGCTTCTAGTTTACAGATAGAGCAGTATATCTATCTTCCTGTCCCAGCCGTAGCTTCTAGTTTACAGATAGAGCAGTATATCTATCTTTCTGTCCCAGCCGTAGCTTCTAGTTTACCGATAGAGCAGTATATCTATCTTCCTGTCCCAGCCGTAGCTTCTAGTTTACCGATAGAGCAGTATATCTATCTTCCTGTCCCAGCCGTAGCTTCTAGTTTACAGATAGAGCAGTATATCGGACATTCTCTGTAGTTAGTTTGCAGGACATTGACTGTAGTATCTATCTTCCTGTCCCAGCCGTAGCTTCTAGTTTACAGATAGAGCAGTATATCGGACATTCTCTGTAGTTAGTTTGCAGGACATTGACTGTAGTTAGTTTACAGGACATTCTCTGTAGTTAGTTTACAGGACATTCTCTGTAGTTAGTTTACAGGACATTCTCTGTAGTTAGTTTACAGGACATTCTCTGTAGTTAGTTTACAGGACATTGACTGTAGTTAGTTTACAGGACATTCTCTGTAGTTAGTTTGCAGGACATTGACTGTAGTTAGTTTACAGGACATTGACTGTAGTTAGTTTACAGGACATTGACTGTAGTTAGTTTACAGAACATTCTCTGTAGTTAGTTTGCAGGACATTGACTGTAGTTAGTTTACAGGACATTGACTGTAGTTAGTTTACAGGGCATTCTCTGTAGTTAGATTATAGGACATTGACTGTAGTTAGTTTACAGAACATTCTCTGTAGTTAGTTTGCAGGACATTGACTGTAGTTAGTTTACAGGACATTGACTGTAGTTAGTTTACAGGGCATTCTCTGTAGTTAGATTATAGGAAATTGACTGTAGTTAGTTTACAGAACATTCTCTGTAGTTAGTTTGCAGGATATTGACTGTAGTTAGTTTAGTTTACAGGATATTGACTGTAGTTAGTTTACAGGACATAGACTGTAGTTAGTTTACAGGACATTGACTGTAGTTAGTTTACAGGACATTGACTATAGTTAGTTTACAGGACATTCTCTGTAGTTAGTTTACAGGACATTGACTGTAGTTAGTTTACAGGACATTCTCTGTAGTTAATTTACAGGACATTCTCTGTAGTTAGTTTACCGGACATTGAGTGTAGTTAGTTTACAGGACATTGACTGTAGTTAGTTTACAGGGCATTGTGTGTAGTTAGTTTGCAGGATATTGACTGTAGTTAGTTTAGTTTACAGGATATTGACTGTAGTTAGTTTACAGGACATTGACTGTAGTTAGTTTTACAGGACATTCTCTGTAGTTAGTTTACAGGACATTGACTGTCGTTAATGTACAGGACATTCTTCCAACCAACTCCCTCGTCCTGTCCCCTCCCAGACGTTGATGAACAGGACAGTCTTCCTACCAACTCCCTCGTCCTGTCCCCCTCCCAGACGTTAATGTACAGGACAGTCTTCCAACCAACTCCCTCGTCCTGCCCCCCTCCCAGACGTTGATGAACAGGACATTCTTCCTACCAACTCCCTCATCCTGTCTCCCTCCCAGACGTTGATGAACAGGGGTTACTGTCAATCCAAGGGACAGGTTATACTGATGTTGATTGGGTAACATACGTCCCTAGACAAAGATGATGAATTTCACATCACTTCACTTCCATTAGTCTCTGTCATTTCTTGTATTGTCAACATTCACGAGTAAGGAAGTAGGCCTTTATATTTCACTGTATATTTCACGTGTTGTTCCACTCTCTCTCTCTCTGTCTCTCTCTCTCTCTCTCTCTCTCTGTCTCTCTCTGTCTCTCTCTGTCTCTCTCTCTCTCTCTCTCTCTCTCTATCTCTGTCTCTCTCTCTCTCTCTCTCTCTCTCTCTCTCTCTCTCTCTCTCTCTCTCTCTCTCTCTCTCTCTCTCTCTCTGTCTCTCTCTCTCTCTCTCTCTCTCTCTCTCTCTCTCTCTCTCTCTCTCTCTCTCTCTCTCTCTCTCTCTCTCTCTCTCTGTCTCTCTTTCTCTCTCTCTGTCTCTCTCTCTCTCTCTCTCTCTCTCTGTCTCTCTCTCTCTGTGTCTCTGTCTCTCTCTGTCTCTCAGTTCTCTGGTTCTCACAGTCCAGTACTAATTTTACACTCTCGTTCACTCCTCTCGACCACAAACAACCCTGCTGCTTAACACACAGGATATGGTCTAAATAGTTTCTCTTCCTGTCTTTTGGACACTGAGTCATCAGAGTCGGTACTACACAATGACTAAGACCCAAATGGCATCCTTTCACCTCTATAGTGGGCCATGTAGTACACTAGATGTATATAGCACCCTTTCACCTCTATAGTGGGCCATGTAGTACACTAGATGTATATAGCACCCTTTCACCTCTATAGTGGGCCATGTAGTACACTAGATGTATATGGCATCCTTTCACCTCTATAGTGGGCCATGTTGTACACTAGATGTATATGGCATCCTTTCACCTCTATAGTGGGCCATGTAGTACACTAGATGTATATGGCATCCTTTCACCTCTATAGTGGGCCATGTAGTACACTAGATGTATATGGCATCCTTTCATCTCTATAGTGGGCCATGTAGTACACTAGATGTATATGGCACCCTTTCACCTCTATAGTGGGCCATGTAGTACACTAGATGTATATGGCACCCTTTCACCTCTATAGTGGGCCATGTAGTACACTAGATGTATATGGCACCCTTTCACCTCTATAGTGGGCCATGTAGTACACTAGATGTATATGGCACCCTTTCACCTCTATAGTGGGCCATGTAGTACACTAGATGTATATAGGGATGCAGCCTATGACTAAGACCAAACATCTCTCTCTGCTAACCAGTGGTCAAACTCTTGATGTCCGTCAGAAGAGGCAGGAGATGAGAAGTGAGAGGCAGGAGATGAGAAGTGAGAGGCAGGAGATGAGGAGTGAGAGGCAGGAGATGAGAAGTGCGAGGCAGGAGATGAGAAGTGAGAGGCAGGAGATGAGAAGTGAGAGGCAAGAGATGAGAAGTGAGAGGCAGGAGATGAGGAGTGAGAGGCAGGAGATGAGGAGTGAGAGGCAGGAGATGAGGAGTGAGAGGCAGCAGAGCTTTACAACATAACTCTGATACAGGAACAGCGTGGTTCCATGAACGAGGCGTGTTGTTCCACATGAACGAGGCGTGTTGTTCCATGAACGAGGCGTGTTGTTCCATGAACGAGGCGTGTTGTTCCATGAACGAGGCGTGTTGTTCCATGAACGAGGCGTGTTGTTCCATGAACGAGGCGTGTTGTTCCATGAACGAGGCGTGTTGTTCCATGAACGAGGCGTGTTGTTCCAGATGAACGAGGCGTGTTGTTCCAGATGAACGAGGCGTGTTGTTCCATGAACGAGGCGTGTTGTTCCAGATGAACGAGGCGTGTTGTTCCATGAACGAGGCGTGTTGTTCCACATGAAAGCCTCCGTGTCAGTGTTCCTGAATATTCAACACTTTGACCTTTTTCATCACGATAATGTGAAGGACAGAACCCACCTCAACCTTCAACAGAACACATCACGTTCCTCAGCCCGATTAGCTCATGGTTATTGCTGTAGACTGATGTCTATGGTCTGGACACAACACATCACGTCCCTCAGCCCGATTAGCTCATGGTTATTGCTGTAGACTGATGTCTACGGTCTGGACACAACACATCACGTCCCTCAGCCCGATTAGCTCATGGTTATTGCTGTAGACTGATGTCTACGGTCTGGACACAACACATCACGTCCCTCAGTCGATTAGCTCATGGTTATTGCTGTAGACTGATGTCTACGGTCTGGACACAACACATCACGTTCCTCAGCCCGATTAGCTCATGGTTATTGCTGTAGACTGATGTCTACGGTCTGGACACAACACATCACGTCCCTCAGCCGATTAGCTCATGGTTATTGCTGTAGACTGATGTCTACGGTCTGGACACAACACATCACGTCCCTCAGCCCGATTAGCTCATGGTTATTGCTGTAGACTGATGTCTACGGTCTGGACACAACACATCACGTCCCTCAGCCCGATTAGCTCATGGTTATTGCTGTAGACTGATGTCTACGGTCTGGACACAACACATCACGTCCCTCAGCCCGATTAGCTCATGGTTATTGCTGTAGACTGATGTCTATGGTCTGGACACAACACATCACGTTCCTCAGCCCGATTAGCTCATGGTTATTGCTGTAGACTGATGTCTATGGTCTGGACACAACACATCACGTTCCTAGGCCGATTAGCTCATGGTTATTGCTGTAGACTGATGTCTATGGTCTGGACACTGCTGTGAGAACAGAGCACATCATCTCTGTTCAGAGTGGAGGAGATGTGGTGAGAGAGATGATGATATGAGTGTGTGTGTGTGTGTGTGTGTGCGTGCGTGCGTGTGTGTGTGTGTGTGTGTGTGTCTGTGTGTGTGTGTGTGTGTGTGTGTGTGTGAGAGGAGAAGACCAGGGCAGAGAGAGAGAGATACTATCCAGACAAGACATCAGACATGTAGCCTTGGGCTCCAGCCAGGACTGTTCCACAGGGCTTTCCTCTCACACACAACCTCACTTCCCTCCCAGGTCTCTGTGTGTGTGTGTGTGTGTGTGTGTGTGTGTGGTGTGTGTGTGTGTGTGTGTCTACAGAGTATTTTCAGAAAGAGGTTTCAGAACAACATTTTGTCTCACTCAATACCCACCAGTCACAGCTACACACTAAGACAGAGGGAACAAGAGGACGAGGAGAACCAGACTAACACTGAGGGGATGTGGAATAGAAAGAGGAGAACTAGACTAACACTGAGGGGATGTGGAATACAAAGAGGAGACCTAGACCAACACTAAGGGGATCTGGAATTGAAAGAGGAGAACTAGACTAACACTAAGGGGATCTGGAATTGAAAGAGGAGAACTAGACTAACACTAAGACAGAGGGAACAAGAGGACGAGGACAACCAGACTAACACTGAGGGGATGTGGAATACAAAGAGGAGAACCAGACTAACACTAAGACAGAGGGAACAAGAGGACGAGGACAACCAGACTAACACTGAGGGGATGTGGAATAGAAAGAGGAGAACCAGACTAACACTGAGGGGATGTGGAATAGAAAGAGGAGAACTAGACTAACACTGAGGGGATGTGGAATACAAAGAGGAGAACTAGACTAACACTGAGGGGATGTGGAATACAAAGAGGAGAACCAGACTAACACTAAGACAGAGGGAACAAGAGGACGAGGACAACCAGACTAACACTGAGGGGATGTGGAATACAAAGAGGAGAACCAGACTAACACTAAGACAGAGGGAACAAGAGAACGAGGACAACCAGACTAACACTGAGGGGATGTGGAATAGAAAGAGGAGAACCAGACTAACACTGAGGGGATGTGGAATAGAAAGAGGAGAACTAGACTAACACTGAGGGGATGTGGAATACAAAGAGGAGAACTAGACTAACACTGAGGGGATGTGGAATACAAAGAGGAGACCTAGACCAACACTAAGGGGATCTGGAATTGAAAGAGGAGACCTAGACCAACACTAAGGGGATCTGGAATTGAAAGAGGAGAACCAGACTAACAGTATGACTCTTAGTCTGTGTCCACTAACACAATCCCCTCCATCTCCCTGCAGTATGACTCTTAGTCTGTGTCCACTAACACAATCCCCTCCATCTCCCTGTAGCCTGCAGTATGACTCTTAGTCTGTGACCACTAACACAATCCCCTCCATCTCCCTGTAGCCTGCAGTATGACTCTTAGTCTGTGTCCACTAACACAATCCCCTCCATCTCCCTGTAGCCTGCAGTATGACTCTTAGTCTGTGTCCACTAACACAATCCCCTCCATCTCCCTGCAGTATGACTCTTAGTCTGTGACCACTAACACAATCCCCTCCATCTCCCTGTAGCCTGCAGTATGACTCTTAGTCTGTGTCCACTAACACAATCCCCTCCATCTCCCTGTAGCCTGCAGTATGACTCTTAGTCTGTGACCACTAACACAATCCCCTCCATCTCCCTGTAGCCTGCAGTATGACTCTTAGTCTGTGTCCACTAACACAATCCCCTCCATCTCCCTGCAGTATGACTCTTAGTCTGTGACCACTAACACAATCCCCTCCATCTCCCTGTAGCCTGCAGTATGACTCTTAGTCTGTGTCCACTAACACAATCCCCTCCATCTCCCTGTAGCCTGCAGTATGACTTTTAGTCTGTGTCCACTAACACAATCCCCTCCATCTCCCTGTAGCCTGCAGTATGACTCTTAGTCTGTGTCCACTAACACAATCCCCTCCATCTCCCTGCAATATGACTCTTAGTCTGTGTCCACTAACACAACCCCCTCCATCTCCCTGTAGCCTGCAGTATGACTCTTAGTCTGTGTCCACTAACACAATCCCCTCCATCTCCCTGTAGCCTGCAGTATGACTCTTAGTCTGTGACCACTAACACAATCCCCTCCATCTCCCTGTAGCCTGCAGTATGACTCTTAGTCTGTGACCACTAACACAATCCCCTCCATCTCCCTGTAGCCTGCAGTATGACTCTTAGTCTGTGTCCACTAACACAATCCCCTCCATCTCCCTGCAGTATGACTCTTAGTCTGTGACCACTAACACAATCCCCTCCATCTCCCTGCAGTATGACTCTTAGTCTGTGTCCACTAACACAATCCCCTCCATCTCCCTGTAGCCTGCAGTATGACTCTTAGTCTGTGTCCACTAACACAATCCCCTCCATCTCCCTGTAGCCTGCAGTATGACTCTTAGTCTGTGTCCACTAACACAATCCCCTCCATCTCCCTGCAGTATGACTCTTAGTCTGTGTCCACTAACACAATCCCCTCCGTCTCCCTGTAGCCTGCAGTATGACTCTTAGTCTGTGTCCCAAATGGACTGTACTGCTTTAGACCAGGAAAGGGGAAAGGGAGCCTTTTACGACACTCACTCTCTCTTTCTCTCTCTCTATCTCTCTCTCTCTCTCAGGGATACAGCTTAGACAGTGTTGGACAGGGATACAGCTGAGAGACAGTGTTGGACAGGGATACAGCTGAGAGACAGTGTTGGACAGGGATACAGCTGAGACAGTGTTGGACAGGGATACAGACGAGAGACAGTGTTGGACAGGGAGACAGTGTTGGACAGGGATACAGCTGAGAGACAGTGTTGGACAGGGATACAGCGGAGACAGTGTTGGACAGGGATACAGTGTTGGACAGGGATACAGATGAGAGACAGTGTTGGACAGGGATACAGCTGAGACAGTGTTGGACAGGGATACAGATGAGAGACAGTGTTGGACAGGGATACAGCTGAGACAGTGTTGGACAGGGATACAGCGGAGACAGTGTTGGACAGGGAGACAGCTGAGACAGTGTTGGACAGGGATACAGCTGAGACAGTGTTGGACAGGGAGACAGTGTTGGACAGGGATACAGCTGAGACAGTGTTGGACAGGGATACAGACGAGAGACAGTGTTGGACAGGGAGACAGCTGAGACAGTGTTGGACAGGGAGACAGTGTTAGACAGGGATACATTGGAGACAGTGTTGGACAGGGATACAGACTAGAGACAGTGTTGGACAGGGATACAGCTGAGACAGTGTTGGACAGGGATACAGCGGAGACAGTGTTGGACAGGGATACAGTGTTGGACAGGGATACAGATGAGAGACAGTGTTGGACAGGGATACAGCTGAGACAGTGTTGGACAGGGATACAGATGAGAGACAGTGTTGGACAGGGATACAGCTGAGACAGTGTTGGACAGGGATACAGACGAGAGACAGTGTTGGACAGGGAGACAGTGTTGGACAGGGATACAGCTGAGAGACAGTGTTGGACAGGGATACAGCTGAGAGACAGTGTTGGACAGGGATACAGACGAGAGACAGTGTTGGACAGGGAGACAGTGTTGGACAGGGATACAGCTGAGACAGTGTTGGACAGGGATACAGCTGAGACAGTGTTGGACAGGGATACAGCTGAGAGACAGTGTTGGACAGGGAGACAGTGTTGGACAGGGAGACAGTGTTGGACAGGGATACAGTGTTGGACAGGGATACAGCTGAGACAGTGTTGGACAGGGATACAGCTGAGACAGTGTTGGACAGGGATACAGCTGAGACAGTGTTGGACAGGGATACAGCTGAGACACTGTTGGACAGCGAGACAGTGTTGGACAGGGATACAGCTGAGACAGTGTTGGACAGGGATACAGCGGAGACAGTGTTGGACAGGGATACAGCTGAGACAGTGTTGGACAGGGATACAGCTGAGACAGTGTTGGACAGGGATACAGTGTTGGACAGGGATACAGACGAGAGACAGTGTTGGACAGGGAGACAGTGTTGGACAGGGATACAGCTGAGACAGTGTTGGACAGGGATACAGACGAGAGACAGTGTTGGACAGGGATACAGCTGAGACAGTGTTGGACAGGGAGACAGTGTTGGACAGGGATACAGCGGAGACAGTGTTGGACAGGGATACAGACTAGAGACAGTGTTGGACAGGGATACAGCTGAGACAGTGTTGGACAGGGATACAGACGAGAGACAGTGTTGGACAGGGAGACAGTGTTGGACAGGGATACAGCTGAGACAGTGTTGGACAGGGAGACAGTGTTGGACAGGGATACAGCGGAGACAGTGTTGGACAGGGATACAGTGTTGGACAGGGATACAGATGAGAGACAGTGTTGGACAGGGATACAGCTGAGACAGTGTTGAACAGGGATACAGATGAGAGACAGTGTTGGACAGGGATACAGCTGAGACAGTGTTGGACAGGGATACAGACGAGAGACAGTGTTGGACAGGGAGACAGTGTTGGACAGGGATACAGCTGAGACAGTGTTGGACAGGGATACAGCTGAGACAGTGTTGGACAGGGATACAGCTGAGACAGTGTTGGACAGGGATACAGACGAGAGACAGTGTTGGACAGGGATACAGCGGAGACAGTGTTGGACAGGGATACAGACTACAGACAGTGTTGGACAGGGATACAGCTGAGACAGTGTTGGACAGGGATACAGACGAGAGACAGTGTTGGACAGGGAGACAGTGTTGGACAGGGATACAGCTGAGACAGTGTTGGACAGGGAGACAGTGTTGGACAGGGATACAGCGGAGACAGTGTTGGACAGGGATACAGTGTTGGACAGGGATACAGATGAGAGACAGTGTTGGACAGGGATACAGCTGAGACAGTGTTGGACAGGGATACAGATGAGAGACAGTGTTGGACAGGGATACAGCTGAGACAGTGTTGGACAGGGATACAGACGAGAGACAGTGTTGGACAGGGATACAGCTGAGACAGTGTTGGACAGGGATACAGCTGAGACAGTGTTGGACAGGGATACAGCTGAGACAGTGTTGGACAGGGATACAGCTGAGACAGTGTTGGACAGGGATACAGCTGAGACAGTGTTGGACAGGGATACAGCGGAGACAGTGTTGGACAGGGATACAGACAAGAGACAGTGTTGGACAGGGATACAGCTGAGACAGTGTTGGACAGGGATACAGCGGAGACAGTGTTGGACAGGGAGACAGTGTTGGACAGGGATACAGACGAGAGACAGTGTTGGACAGGGATACAGCTGAGACAGTGTTGGACAGGGATACAGCTGAGACAGTGTTGGACAGGGATACAGCTGAGACAGTGTTGGACAGGGATACAGCTGAGACAGTGTTGGACAGGGATACAGCTGAGACAGTGTTGGACAGGGATACAGCTGAGACAGTGTTGGACAGGGATACAGCGAGACAGTGTTGGACAGGGATACAGACGAGAGACAGTGTTGGACAGGGATACAGCTGAGACAGTGTTGGACAGGGATACAGCGGAGACAGTGTTGGACAGGGAGACAGTGTTGGACAGGGATACAGACGAGAGACAGTGTTGGACAGGGATACAGCTGAGACAGTGTTGGACAGGGATACAGCTGAGACAGTGTTGGACAGGGATACAGCCGAGACAGTGTTGGACAGGGATACAGCTGAGACAGTGTTGGACAGGGAGACAGTGTTGGACAGGGAGACAGTGTTGGACAGGGATACAGCTGAGACAGTGTTGGACAGGGATACAGCGGAGACAGTGTTGGACAGGGATACAGCTGAGACAGTGTTGGACAGGGATACAGCTGAGACAGTGTTGGACAGGGATACAGACGATAGACAGTGTTGGACAGGGAGACAGTGTTGGACAGGGATACAGCTGAGACAGTGTTGGACAGGGATACAGCTGAGAGACAGTGTTGGACAGGGATACAGCTGAGAGACAGTGTTGGACAGGGATACAGACGAGAGACAGTGTTGGACAGGGAGACAGTGTTGGACAGGGATACAGCTGAGACAGTGTTGGACAGGGATACAGCTGAGACAGTGTTGGACAGGGATACAGCTGAGAGACAGTGTTGGACAGGGAGACAGTGTTGGACAGGGAGACAGTGTTGGACAGGGAGACAGTGTTGGACAGGGATACAGTGTTGGACAGGGATACAGCTGAGACAGTGTTGGACAGGGATACAGCTGAGACAGTGTTGGACAGGGATACAGCGGAGACAGTGTTGGACAGGGAGACAGCTGAGACAGTGTTGGACAGGGATACAGCTGAGACAGTGTTGGACAGGGATACAGTGTTGGACAGGGATACAGACGAGAGACAGTGTTGGACAGGGAGACAGTGTTGGACAGGGATACAGCTGAGACAGTGTTGGACAGGGATACAGACGAGAGACAGTGTTGGACAGGGAGACAGTGTTGGACAGGGATACAGCTGAGACAGTGTTGGACAGGGAGACAGTGTTGGACAGGGATACAGCGGAGACAGTGTTGAACAGGGATACAGACTAGAGACAGTGTTGGACAGGGATACAGCTGAGACAGTGTTGGACAGGGATACAGACGAGAGACAGTGTTGGACAGGGAGACAGTGTTGGACAGGGATACAGCTGAGACAGTGTTGGACAGGGAGACAGTGTTGGACAGGGATACAGCGGAGACAGTGTTGGACAGGGATACAGTGTTGGACAGGGATACAGATGAGAGACAGTGTTGGACAGGGATACAGCTGAGACAGTGTTGGACAGGGATACAGATGAGAGACAGTGTTGGACAGGGATACAGCTGAGACAGTGTTGGACAGGGATACAGACGAGAGACAGTGTTGGACAGGGATACAGCTGAGACAGTGTTGGACAGGGATACAGCTGAGACAGTGTTGGACAGGGATACAGCTGAGACAGTGTTGGACAGGGATACAGCTGAGACAGTGTTGGACAGGGATACAGCTGAGACAGTGTTGGACAGGGATACAGCGGAGACAGTGTTGGACAGGGATACAGACGAGAGACAGTGTTGGACAGGGATACAGCTGAGACAGTGTTGGACAGGGATACAGCGGAGACAGTGTTGGACAGGGAGACAGTGTTGGACAGGGATACAGACGAGAGACAGTGTTGGACAGGGATACAGCTGAGACAGTGTTGGACAGGGATACAGCTGAGACAGTGTTGGACAGGGATACAGCTGAGACAGTGTTGGACAGGGATACAGCTGAGACAGTGTTGGACAGGGATACAGCTGAGACAGTGTTGGACAGGGATACAGCGGAGACAGTGTTGGACAGGGATACAGACGAAAGACAGTGTTGGACAGGGATACAACTGAGACAGTGTTGGACAGGGATACAGCGGAGACAGTGTTGGACAGGGAGACAGTGTTGGACAGGGATACAGACGAGAGACAGTGTTGGACAGGGATACAGCTGAGACAGTGTTGGACAGGGATACAGCTGAGACAGTGTTGGACAGGGATACAGCTGAGACAGTGTTGGACAGGGATACAGCTGAGACAGTGTTGGACAGGGAGACAGTGTTGGACAGGGAGACAGTGTTGGACAGGGATACAGCTGAGACAGTGTTGGACAGGGATACAGCGGAGACAGTGTTGGACAGGGATACAGCTGAGACAGTGTTGGACAGGGATACAGATGAGAGACAGTGTTGGACAGGGATACAGCTGAGACAGTGTTGGACAGGGATACAGACGATAGACAGTGTTGGACAGGGAGACAGTGTTGGACAGGGATACAGCTGAGACAGTGTTGGACAGGGATACAGCTGAGACAGTGTTGGACAGGGATACAGCTGAGACAGTGTTGGACAGGGAGACAGTGTTGGACAGGGATACAGACGAGAGACAGTGTTGGACAGGGATACAGACGAGAGACAGTGTTGGACAGGGATACAGACGAGAGACAGTGTTGGACAGGGATACAGACGAGACAGTGTTGGACAGGGATACAGCTGAGACAGTGTTGGACAGGGATACAGACGAGAGACAGTGTTGGACAGGGATACAGCTGAGACAGTGTTGGACAGGGATACAGACGAGAGACAGTGTTGGACAGGGATACAGACGAGAGACAGTGTTGGACAGGGATACAGCTGAGACAGTGTTGGACAGGGATACAGCGGAGACAGTGTTGGACAGGGATACAGACGAGAGACAGTGTTGGACAGGGATACAGCTGAGACAGTGTTGGACAGGGATACAGCTGAGACAGTGTTGGACGGGGATACAGTGGAGACAGTGTTGGACAGGGATACAGACGAGAGACAGTGTTGGACAGGGATACAGCTGAGACAGTGTTGGACAGGGATACAGACGAGAGACAGTGTTGGACAGGGAGACAGTGTTGGACAGGGATACAGACTAGAGACAGTGTTGGACAGGGATACAGCTGAGACAGTGTTGGACAGGGATACAGACTAGAGACAGTGTTGGACAGGGAGACAGTGTTGGACAGTCCTCCTCATCCTCCTCCTCAGATACAGTGTTGGACAGGGATACAGCTGAGACAGTGTTGGACAGGGATACAGACTAGAGACAGTGTTGGACAGGGAGACAGTGTTGGACAGGGATACAGTGTTGGACAGGGAGACAGTGTTGGACAGGGATACAGCTGAGACAGTGTTGGACAGGGATACAGACTAGAGACAGTGTTGGACAGGGAGACAGTGTTGGACAGGGATACAGCTGAGACAGTGTTGGACAGGGATACAGACTAGAGACAGTGTTGGACAGGGAGACAGTGTTGGACAGGGATACAGTGTTGGACAGGGAGACAGCTGAGACAGTGTTGGACAGGGAGACAGAATATCATATGGCTCAGTTGGTGCCTCTACCAATGCTATGATGCATTGACTGTATTGTCAAGAAATACATTTTATCAGGAATATATAGAGTTGTGAGGATCCACGGCCCTGATACTTGATCTACAGGCTGCTGTTGAGTCTCTCAGCTCAGTTAACTGTTGGAACGGATACACGGAGTGTGTCAATAATGACTTCCTCTGCTTTGGCTGACTGCCTCCTCATCCTCCCCTCCTCAGTAACACAGCTCTCTACTAGACTGCCTCCTCATCCTCCTCAGTAACACAGCTCTCTGCTTTGGCTGACTGCCTCCTCATCCTACTCTCCTCAGTAACACAGCTCTGCTTTGGCTGACTGCCTCCTCATCCTCCTCTCCTCAGTAACACAGCTCTCTACTAGACTGCCTCCTCATCCTCCCCTCCTCAGTAACACAGCTCTCTGCTGTGGCTGACTGCCTCCTCATCCTCCTCAGTAACACAGCTCTCTGCTGTGGCTGACTGCCTCCTCATCCTCCTCAGTAACACAGCTCTCTGCTGTGGCTGACTGCCTCCTCATCCTCCTCTCCTCAGTAACACAGCTCTCTACTAGACTGCCTCCTCATCCTCCCCTCCTCAGTAACACAGCTCTCTGCTGTGGCTGACTGCCTCCTCATCCTCCTCAGTAACACAGCTCTCTACTAGACTGCCTCCTCATCCTCCCCTCCTCAGTAACACAGCTCTCTACTAGACTGCCTCCTCATCCCCCCCTCCTCAGTAACACAGGTCTCTACTAGACTGATGCTCATCCTCCCCTCCTCAGTAACACAGCTCTCTGCTGTGGCTGACTGCCTCCTCATCCTCCCCTCCTCAGTAACACAGCTCTCTGCTGTGGCTGACTGCCTCCTCATCCTCCCCTCCTCAGTAACACAGCTCTCTGCTTTGGCTGACTGCCTCCTCATCCTCCCCTCCTCAGTAACACAGCTCTCTACTAGACTGATGCTCATCCTCCCCTCCTCAGTAACACAGCTCTCTACTAGACTGCCTCCTCATCCTCCCCTCCTCAGTAACACAGCTCTCTGCTTTGGCTGACTGCCTCCTCATCCTCCCCTCCTCAGTAACACAGCTCTCTACTAGACTGATGCTCATCCTCCCCTCCTCAGTAACACAGCTCTCTACTAGACTGCCTCCTCATCCTCCCCTCCTCAGTAACACAACTCTCTGCTGTGGTTGACTGCCTCCTCATCCTCCCCTCCTCAGTAACACAGCTCTCTGCTGTGGTTGACCTCCTCCTCATCCTCCCTCCTCAGTAACACAGCTCTCTGCTGTGGTTGACTGCCTCCTCATCCTCCTCTCCTCAGTAACACAGCTCTCTGCTGGACTGATGCTCATCCTCCCCTCCTCAATAACACAGCTCTCTGCTAGACTGATGCTCATCCTCCCCTCCTCAGTAACACAGCTCTCTGCTGGACTGATGCTCATCCTCCCGTCCTCAGTAACACAGCTCTCTACTAGACTGCCTCCTCATCCTCCCCTCCTCAGTAACACAGCTCTCTACTAGACTGATGCTCAGCTTCCTCTCCTCAGTAACACAGCTCTCTGCTGTGGCTGACTGCCTCCTCATCCTCCCCTCCTTAGTAACACAGCTCTCTGCTGGACTGATGCTCATCCTCCTCTCCTCAGTAACACAGCTCTCTGCTGTGGTTGACCTCCTCCTCATCCTCCCCTCCTCAGTAACACAGCTCTCTGCTGTGGTTGACTGCCTCCTCATCCTCCCCTCCTCAGTAACACAGCTCTCTACTAGACTGATGCTCATCCTCCCCTCCTCAGTAACACAGCTCTCTGCTGTGGTTGACTGCCTCCTCATCCTCCCCTCCTCAGAAACACAGCTCTCTGCTGGACTGATGCTCATCCTCCTCTCCTCAGTAACACAGCTCTCTACTAGACTGCCTCCTCATCCTCCCCTCCTCAGTAACACAGCTCTCTGCTGTGGATGACTGCCTCCTCATCCTCCCCTCCTCAGTAACACAGCTCTCTGCTGTGGTTGACTGCCTCCTCATCCTCAGTAACACAGCTCTCTACTAGACTGATGGCCATCCTCCCCTCCTCAGTAACACAGCTCTCTACTAGACTGCCTCCTCATCCTCCTCTCCTCAGTAACACAGCTCTCTACTAGACTGCCTCCTCATCCTCCCCTCCTCAGTAACGCAGCTCTCTACTAGACTGATGCTCATCCTCCCCTCCTCAGTAACACAGCTCTCTACTAGACTGCCTCCTCATCCTCCCCTCCTCAGTAACACAGCTCTCTACTGGACTGATGCTCATCCTCCCCTCCTCAGTAACACAGCTCTCTGCTGTGGTTGACTGCCTCCTCATCCTCCCCTCCTCAGTAACACAGCTCTCTACTAGACTGATGCTCATCCTCCCCTCCTCAGTAACACAGCTCTCTGCTAGACTGATGCTCATCCTCCCTCCTCAGTAACACAGCTCTCTACTAGACTGATGCTCATCCTCCCCTCCTCAGTAACACAGCTCTCTACTAGACTGATGCTCATCCTCCCCTCCTCAGTAACACAGCTCTCTGCTAGACTGATGCTCATCCTCCCTCCTCAGTAACACAGCTCTCTACTAGACTGATGCTCATCCTCCCCTCCTCAGTAACACAGCTCTCTGCTAGACTGATGCTCATCCTCCCCTCCTCAGTAACACAGCTCTCTACTAGACTGATGCTCATCCTCCCCTCCTCAGTAACACAGCTCTCTACTAGACTGATGCTCATCCTCCCCTCCTCAGTAACACAGCTCTCTACTAGACTGCCTCCTCATCCTCCCCTCCTCAGTAACACAGCTCTCTATTGGACTGATGCTCATCCTCCCCTCCTCAGTAACACAGCTCTCTACTGGACTGATGCTCATCCTCCCTTTCTCAGTAACACAGCTCTCTACTAGACTGCCTCCTCATCCTCCCCTCCTCAGTAACACAGCTCTCTACTAGACTGATGCTCCTCCTCCTCTCCTCAGTAACACAGCTCTCTACTAGACTGCCTCCTCATCCTCCCCTCCTCAGTAACACAGCTCTCTGCTGTGCTTGACTGCCTCCTCATCCCCCCCTCCTCAGTAACGCAGCTCTCTGCTGCGGTTGACTGCCTCCTCATCCTCCCCTCCTCAGTAACACAGCTCTCTACTAGACTGCCTCCTCATCCTCCTCTCCTCAGTAACACAGCTCTCTACTAGACTGCCTCCTCATCCTCCCCTCCTCAGTAACACAGCTCTCTACTAGACTGATGCTCATCCTCCCCTCCTCAGTAACACAGGTCTCTACTAGACTGCCTCCTCATCCTCCCCTCCTCAGTAACACAGCTCTCTACTGGACTGATGCTCATCCTCCCCTCCTCAGTAACACAGCTCTCTGCTGTGGTTGACTGCCTCCTCATCCTCCCCTCCTCAGTAACACAGCTCTCTACTAGACTGATGCTCATCCTCCCCTCCTCAGTAACACAGCTCTCTGCTAGACTGATGCTCATCCTCCCCTCCTCAGTAACACAGCTCTCTGCTAGACTGATGCTCATCCTCCCCTCCTCAGTAACACAGCTCTCTACTAGACTGATGCTCATCCTCCCCTCCTCAGTAACACAGCTCTCTACTAGACTGATGCTCATCCTCCCCTCCTCAGTAACACAGCTCTCTACTAGACTGCCTCCTCATCCTCCCCTCCTCAGTAACACAGCTCTCTGCTGTGGTTGACTGCCTCCTCATCCTCCCCTCCTCAGTAACACAGCTCTCTGCTAGACTGATGCTCATCCTCCCCTCCTCAGTAACACAGCTCTCTACTAGACTGATGCTCATCCTCCCCTCCTCAGTAACACAGCTCTCTACTAGACTGATGCTCATCCTCCCCTCCTCAGTAACACAGCTCTCTGCTAGACTGATGCTCATCCTCCCTCCTCAGTAACACAGCTCTCTACTAGACTGATGCTCATCCTCCCCTCCTCAGTAACACAGCTCTCTGCTAGACTGATGCTCATCCTCCCCTCCTCAGTAACACAGCTCTCTACTAGACTGATGCTCATCCTCCCCTCCTCAGTAACACAGCTCTCTACTAGACTGATGCTCATCCTCCCCTCCTCAGTAACACAGCTCTCTACTAGACTGCCTCCTCATCCTCCCCTCCTCAGTAACACAGCTCTCTATTGGACTGATGCTCATCCTCCCCTCCTCAGTAACACAGCTCTCTACTGGACTGATGCTCATCCTCCCTTTCTCAGTAACACAGCTCTCTACTAGACTGCCTCCTCATCCTCCCCTCCTCAGTAACACAGCTCTCTACTAGACTGATGCTCCTCCTCCTCTCCTCAGTAACACAGCTCTCTACTAGACTGCCTCCTCATCCTCCCTCCTCAGTAACACAGCTCTCTGCTGTGCTTGACTGCCTCCTCATCCCCCCCTCCTCAGTAACGCAGCTCTCTGCTGCGGTTGACTGCCTCCTCATCCTCCCCTCCTCAGTAACACAGCTCTCTACTAGACTGCCTCCTCATCCTCCTCTCCTCAGTAACACAGCTCTCTACTAGACTGCCTCCTCATCCTCCCCTCCTCAGTAACGCAGCTCTCTACTAGACTGATGCTCATCCTCCCCTCCTCAGTAACACAGGTCTCTACTAGACTGCCTCCTCATCCTCCCCTCCTCAGTAACACAGCTCTCTACTGGACTGATGCTCATCCTCCCCTCCTCAGTAACACAGCTCTCTGCTGTGGTTGACTGCCTCCTCATCCTCCCCTCCTCAGTAACACAGCTCTCTACTAGACTGATGCTCATCCTCCCCTCCTCAGTAACACAGCTCTCTGCTAGACTGATGCTCATCCTCCCCTCCTCAGTAACACAGCTCTCTGCTAGACTGATGCTCATCCTCCCCTCCTCAGTAACACAGCTCTCTACTAGACTGATGCTCATCCTCCCCTCCTCAGTAACACAGCTCTCTACTAGACTGATGCTCATCCTCCCCTCCTCAGTAACACAGCTCTCTACTAGACTGCCTCCTCATCCTCCCCTCCTCAGTAACACAGCTCTCTGCTGTGGTTGACTGCCTCCTCATCCTCCCCTCCTCAGTAACACAGCTCTCTACTGGACTGATGCTCATCCTCCCTTTCTCAGTAACACAGCTCTCTACTAGACTGCCTCCTCATCCTCCCCTCCTCAGTAACACAGCTCTCTACTGGACTGATGCTCATCCTCCCCTCCTCAGTAACACAGCTCTCTGCTGTGGTTGACTGCCTCCTCATCCTCCCCTCCTCAGTAACACAACTCTCTGCTGTGGTTGACTGCCTCCTCATCCTCCCCTCCTCAGTAACACAGCTCTCTGCTGTGGTTGACCTCCTCCTCATCCTCCCCTCCTCAGTAACACAGCTCTCTGCTGTGGTTGACTGCCTCCTCATCCTCCTCTCCTCAGTAACACAGCTCTCTGCTGGACTGATGCTCATCCTCCCCTCCTCAATAACACAGCTCTCTGCTAGACTGATGCTCATCCTCCCCTCCTCAGTAACACAGCTCTCTGCTGGACTGATGCTCATCCTCCCGTCCTCAGTAACACAGCTCTCTACTAGACTGCCTCCTCATCCTCCCCTCCTCAGTAACACAGCTCTCTACTAGACTGATGCTCAGCTTCCTCTCCTCAGTAACACAGCTCTCTGCTGTGGCTGACTGCCTCCTCATCCTCCCCTCCTTAGTAACACAGCTCTCTGCTGGACTGATGCTCATCCTCCTCTCCTCAGTAACACAGCTCTCTGCTGTGGTTGACCTCATCCTCCCCTCCTCAGTAACACAGCTCTCTGCTGTGGTTGACTGCCTCCTCATCCTCCCCTCCTCAGTAACACAGCTCTCTACTAGACTGATGCTCATCCTCCCCTCCTCAGTAACACAGCTCTCTGCTGTGGTTGACTGCCTCCTCATCCTCCCTCCTCAGAAACACAGCTCTCTGCTGGACTGATGCTCATCCTCCTCTCCTCAGTAACACAGCTCTCTACTAGACTGCCTCCTCATCCTCCCCTCCTCAGTAACACAGCTCTCTGCTGTGGATGACTGCCTCCTCATCCTCCCCTCCTCAGTAACACAGCTCTCTGCTGTGGTTGACTGCCTCCTCATCCTCCCCTCCTCAGTAACACAGCTCTCTACTAGACTGATGCCCATCCTCCCCTCCTCAGTAACACAGCTCTCTACTAGACTGCCTCCTCATCCTCCTCTCCTCAGTAACACAGCTCTCTACTAGACTGCCTCCTCATCCTCCCCTCCTCAGTAACGCAGCTCTCTACTAGACTGATGCTCATCCTCCCCTCCTCAGTAACACAGCTCTCTAGTAGACTGCCTCCTCATCCTCCCCTCCTCAGTAACACAGCTCTCTACTGGACTGATGCTCATCCTCCCCTCCTCAGTAACACAGCTCTCTGCTGTGGTTGACTGCCTCCTCATCCTCCCCTCCTCAGTAACACAGCTCTCTACTAGACTGATGCTCATCCTCCCCTCCTCAGTAACACAGCTCTCTGCTAGACTGATGCTCATCCTCCCCTCCTCAGTAACACAGCTCTCTACTAGACTGATGCTCATCCTCCCCTCCTCAGTAACACAGCTCTCTACTAGACTGATGCTCATCCTCCCCTCCTCAGTAACACAGCTCTCTACTAGACTGCCTCCTCATCCTCCCCTCCTCAGTAACACAGCTCTCTATTGGACTGATGCTCATCCTCCCCTCCTCAGTAACACAGCTCTCTACTGGACTGATGCTCATCCTCCCTTTCTCAGTAACACAGCTCTCTACTAGACTGCCTCCTCATCCTCCCCTCCTCAGTAACACAGCTCTCTACTAGACTGATGCTCCTCCTCCTCTCCTCAGTAACACAGCTCTCTACTAGACTGCCTCCTCATCCTCCCCTCCTCAGTAACACAGCTCTCTGCTGTGCTTGACTGCCTCCTCATCCCCCCCTCCTCAGTAACGCAGCTCTCTGCTGCGGTTGACTGCCTCCTCATCCTCCCCTCCTCAGTAACACAGCTCTCTACTAGACTGCCTCCTCATCCTCCCCTCCTCAGTAACACAGCTCTCTACTAGACTGGCTCCTCATCCTCCCCTCCTCAGTAACGCAGCTCTCTACTAGACTGATGCTCATCCTCCCCTCCTCAGTAACACAGCTCTCTACTAGACTGCCTCCTCATCCTCCCCTCCTCAGTAACACAGCTCTCTACTGGACTGATGCTCATCCTCCCCTCCTCAGTAACACAGCTCTCTGCTGTGGTTGACTGCCTCCTCATCCTCCCCTCCTCAGTAACACAGCTCTCTACTAGACTGATGCTCATCCTCCCCTCCTCAGTAACACAGCTCTCTGCTAGACTGATGCTCATCCTCCCCTCCTCAGTAACACAGCTCTCTGCTAGACTGATGCTCATCCTCCCCTCCTCAGTAACACAGCTCTCTACTAGACTGATGCTCATCCTCCCCTCCTCAGTAACACAGCTCTCTACTAGACTGATGCTCATCCTCCCCTCCTCAGTAACACAGCTCTCTGCTAGACTGATGCTCATCCTCCCCTCCTCAGTAACACAGCTCTCTACTAGACTGATGCTCATCCTCCCCTCCTCAGTAACACAGCTCTCTACTAGACTGATGCTCATCCTCCCCTCCTCAGTAACACAGCTCTCTACTAGACTGCCTCCTCATCCTCCCCTCCTCAGTAACACAGCTCTCTGCTGTGGTTGACTGCCTCCTCATCCTCCCCTCCTCAGTAACACAGCTCTCTACTGGACTGATGCTCATCCTCCCTTTCTCAGTAACACAGCTCTCTACTAGACTGCCTCCTCATCCTCCCCTCCTCAGTAACACAGCTCTCTACTGGACTGATGCTCATCCTCCCCTCCTCAGTAACACAGCTCTCTGCTGTGGTTGACTGCCTCCTCATCCTCCCCTCCTCAGTAACACAGCTCTCTACTAGACTGATGCTCATCCTCCCCTCCTCAGTAACACAGCTCTCTGCTAGACTGATGCTCATCCTCCCCTCCTCAGTAACACAGCTCTCTACTAGACTGATGCTCATCCTCCCCTCCTCAGTAACACAGCTCTCTGCTAGACTGATGCTCATCCTCCCCTCCTCAGTAACACAGCTCTCTACTAGACTGATGCTCATCCTCCCCTCCTCAGTAACACAGCTCTCTACTAGACTGATGCTCATCCTCCCCTCCTCAGTAACACAGCTCTCTACTAGACTGCCTCCTCATCCTCCCCTCCTCAGTAACACAGCTCTCTATTGGACTGATGCTCATCCTCCCCTCCTCAGTAACACAGCTCTCTACTGGACTGATGCTCATCCTCCCTTTCTCAGTAACACAGCTCTCTACTAGACTGCCTCCTCATCCTCCCCTCCTCAGTAACACAGCTCTCTACTAGACTGATGCTCATCCTCCTCTCCTCAGTAACACAGCTCTCTAATAGACTGCCTCCTCATCCTCCCCTCCTCAGTAACACAGCTCTCTGCTGTGCTTGACTGCCTCCTCATCCCCCCCTCCTCAGTAACGCAGCTCTCTGCTGCGGTTGACTGCCTCCTCATCCTCCCCTCCTCAGTAACACAGCTCTCTACTAGACTGCCTCCTCATCCTCCTCTCCTCAGTAACACAGCTCTCTACTAGACTGCCTCCTCATCCTCCCCTCCTCAGTAACGCAGCTCTCTACTAGACTGATGCTCATCCTCCCCTCCTCAGTAACACAGCTCTCTACTAGACTGCCTCCTCATCCTCCCCTCCTCAGTAACACAGCTCTCTACTGGACTGATGCTCATCCTCCCCTCCTCAGTAACACAGCTCTCTGCTGTGGTTGACTGCCTCCTCATCCTCCCCTCCTCAGTAACACAGCTCTCTACTAGACTGATGCTCATCCTCCCCTCCTCAGTAACACAGCTCTCTGCTAGACTGATGCTCATCCTCCCCTCCTCAGTAACACAGCTCTCTACTAGACTGATGCTCATCCTCCCTCCTCAGTAACACAGCTCTCTACTAGACTGATGCTCATCCTCCCCTCCTCCTCAGTAACACAGCTCTCTGCTAGACTGATGCTCATCCTCCCCTCCTCAGTAACACAGCTCTCTACTAGACTGATGCTCATCCTCCCCTCCTCAGTAACACAGCTCTCTGCTAGACTGATGCTCATCCTCCCCTCCTCAGTAACACAGCTCTCTACTAGACTGATGCTCATCCTCCCCTCCTCAGTAACACAGCTCTCTACTAGACTGATGCTCATCCTCCCCTCCTCAGTAACACAGCTCTCTACTAGACTGCCTCCTCATCCTCCCCTCCTCAGTAACACAGCTCTCTATTGGACTGATGCTCATCCTCCCCTCCTCAGTAACACAGCTCTCTACTGGACTGATGCTCATCCTCCCTTTCTCAGTAACACAGCTCTCTACTAGACTGCCTCCTCATCCTCCCCTCCTCAGTAACACAGCTCTCTACTAGACTGATGCTCCTCCTCCCCTCCTCAGTAACACAGCTCTCTACTAGACTGATGCTCATCCTCCCCTCCTCAGTAACACAGCTCTCTACTAGACTGCCTCCTCATCCTCCCCTCCTCAGTAACACAGCTCTCTGCTGTGGCTGACTGCCTCCTCATCCTCCTCAGTAACACAGCTCTCTACTAGACTGCCTCCTCATCCTCCCCTCCTCAGTAACACAGCTCTCTACTAGACTGCCTCCTCATCCCCCTTCTCAGTAACACAGGTCTCTACTAGACTGATGCTCATCCTCCCCTCCTCAGTAACACAGCTCTCTGCTGTGGCTGACTGCCTCCTCATCCTCCCCTCCTCAGTAACACAGCTCTCTGCTTTGGCTGACTGCCTCCTCATCCTCCCCTCCTCAGTAACACAGCTCTCTACTAGACTGCCTCCTCATCCTCCTCTCCTCAGTAACACAGCTCTCTACTAGACTGCCTCCTCATCCTCCCTCCTCAGTAACGCAGCTCTCTACTAGACTGATGCTCATCCTCCCCTCCTCAGTAACACAGCTCTCTACTAGACTGCCTCCTCATCCTCCCCTCCTCAGTAACACAGCTCTCTACTGGACTGATGCTCATCCTCCCCTCCTCAGTAACACAGCTCTCTGCTGTGGTTGACTGCCTCCTCATCCTCCCCTCCTCAGTAACACAGCTCTCTACTAGACTGATGCTCATCCTCCCCCTCAGTAACACAGCTCTCTGCTAGACTGATGCTCATCCTCCCCTCCTCAGTAACACAGCTCTCTACTAGACTGATGCTCATCCTCCCCTCCTCAGTAACACAGCTCTCTGCTAGACTGATGCTCATCCTCCCCTCCTCAGTAACACAGCTCTCTACTAGACTGATGCTCATCCTCCCTCCTCAGTAACACAGCTCTCTACTAGACTGATGCTCATCCTCCCCTCCTCAGTAACACAGCTCTCTACTAGACTGCCTCCTCATCCTCCCCTCCTCAGTAACACAGCTCTCTGCTGTGGTTGACTGCCTCCTCATCCTCCCCTCCTCAGTAACACAGCTCTCTACTGGACTGATGCTCATCCTCCCTTTCTCAGTAACACAGCTCTCTACTAGACTGCCTCCTCATCCTCCCCTCCTCAGTAACACAGCTCTCTACTAGACTGATGCTCATCCTCCTCTCCTCAGTAACACAGCTCTCTACTAGACTGCCTCCTCATCCCCCCCTCCTCAGTAACGCAGCTCTCTGCTGCGGTTGACTGCCTCCTCATCCTCCCCTCCTCAGTAACACAGCTCTCTGCTGGACTGATGCTCATCCTCCTCTCCTCAGTAACACAGCTCTCTACTAGACTGCCTCCTCATCCTCCCCTCCTCAGTAACACAGCTCTCTACTAGACTGCCTCCTCATCCTCCCCTCCTCAGTAACACAGCTCTCTGCTGTGGTTGACTGCCTCCTCATCCTCCCCTCCTCAGTAACACAGCTCTCTGCTGTGGTTGACTGCCTCCTCATCCTCCCCTCCTCAGTAACACAGCTCTCTACTAGACTGATGCTCATCCTCCCCTCCTCAGTAACACAGCTCTCTGCCGCGGTTGACTGCCTCCTCATCCACCCCTACTCAGTAACACAGCTCTCTGCTGGACTGATGCTCATCCTCCTCTCCTCAGTAACACAGCTCTCTACTAGACTGCCTCCTCATCCTCCCCTCCTCAGTAACACAGCTCGCTGCTGTGGTTGACTGCCTCCTCATCCTCCCCTCCTCAGTAACACAGCTCTCTACTGGACTGATGCTCATCCTCCCTTTCTCAGTAACACAGCTCTCTACTAGACTGCCTCCTCATCCTCCCCTCCTCAGTAACGCAGCTCTCTGCTGCGGTTGACTGCCTCCTCATCCTCCCCTCCTCAGTAACACAGCTCTCTGCTGGACTGATGCTCATCCTCCTCTCCTCAGTAACACAGCTCTCTACTAGACTGCCTCCTCATCCTCCCCTCCTCAGTAACACAGCTCTCTACTAGACTGCCTCCTCATCCTCCCCTCCTCAGTAACACAGCTCTCTGCTGTGGTTGACTGTCCTCATCCTCCCCTCCTCAGTAACACAGCTCTCTGCTGTGGTTGACTGCCTCCTCATCCTCCCTCCTCAGTAACACAGCTCTCTACTAGACTGATGCTCATCCTCCCTCCTCAGTAACACAGCTCTCTGCCGCGGTTGACTGCCTCCTCATCCACCCCTCCTCAGTAACACAGCTCTCTGCTGGACTGATGCTCATCCTCCTCTCCTCAGTAACACAGCTCTCTACTAGACTGCCTCCTCATCCTCCCCTCCTCAGTAACACAGCTCTCAGTAACACTAGACTGCCTCCTCATCCTCCCCTCCTCAGTAACACAGCTCTCTGCTGCTGGGTTGACTGCCTCCTCATCCTCCCCTCCTCAGTAACACAGCTCTCTGCTGGACTGATGCTCATCCTCCTCTCCTCAGTAACACAGCTCTCTACCAGACTGCCTCCTCATCCTCCCCTCCTCAGTAACACAGCTCTCTGCTGTGGTTGACTGCCTCCTCATCCTCCCCTCCTCAGTAACACAGCTCTCTGTTGTGGTTGACTGCCTCCTCATCCTCCCCTCCTCAGTAACACAGCTCTCTGCTGGACTGATGCTCATCCTCCCCTCCTCAGTAACACAGCTCTCTCCTGGACTGCCTCCTCATCCTCCTCTCCTCAGTAACACAGCTCTCTGCTGGACTGATGCTCATCCTCCCCTCCTCAGTAACACAGCTCTCTACTAGACTGCCTCCTCATCCTCCCCTCCTCAGTAACACAGCTCTCTGCTGTGGTTGACTGCCTCCTCATCCTCCTCTCCTCAGTAACACAGCTCTCTGCTGTGGTTGACTGCCTCCTCATCCTCCCCTCCTCAGTAACACAGCTCTCTACTAGACTGCCTCCTCATCCTCCCCTCCTCAGTAACACAGCTCTCTGCTGGACTGCCTCCTCATCCTCCCCTCCTCAGTAACACAGCTCTCTGCTGGACTGATGCTCATCCTCCCCTCCTCAGTAACACAGCTCTCTGCTGGACTGATGCTCATCCTCCCCTCCTCAGTAACACAGCTCTCTGCTGGACTGATGCTCAGCTTCCTCTCCTCAGTAACACAGCTCTCTGCTGGACTGATGCTCAACACAGCTCTCTGCTGGACTGATGCTCAGCTTCCTCTCCTCAGTAACACAGCTCTCTGCTGTGGTTGACTGCCTCCTCATCCTCCCCTCCTCAGTAACACAGCTCTCTACTAGACTGATGCTCATCCTCCCCTCCTCAGTAACACAGCTCTCTACTAGACTGATGCTCATCCTCCCCTCCTCAGTAACACAGCTCTCTGCTGGACAGATCAGATAGATATCCTCAGTCCTATTGGCCGATGATGGATGCTTGAAGTCCAGTGAAATCCTTTTGACTGTTATATGAGATCAGCACAATACTCTATGCTCATATCCCATTGGCTGGCTGTGTGTCAGATCATATCCCATTGGCTGGCTGTGTGTCAGCTCATATCCCATTGGCTGGCTGTGTGTCAGCTCATATCCCATTGCCTGGCTGTGTGTCAGCTCATATCCCATTGGCTGGCTGTGTGTCAGCTCATATCCCATTGGCTGGCTGTGTGTCAGCTCATATCCCATTGCCTGGCTGTGTGTCAGCTCATATCCCATTGGCTGGCTGTGTGTCAGCTCATTTTGCATTGGTTGGCTGTGTCTCAGCTCATTTTCCATTGGCTGGCTGTGTGTCAGCTCATATCCCATTGGCTGGCTGTGTGTCAGCTCATATCCCATTGGCTGGCTGTGTGTCAGCTCACCATCTTGGAGTATCTAGGTCTGTGTGATGTATGTCTGGGTAGATGTCATGTCACTGCCATCTGATTAACTTCGATAATAACTCTGTAGTCCTCCTGAGAGACAGAGGCTTTTAATACCTGAACCAGTTCATCACGGCCTCGATGACGATGGCTGAGTCCCAGACGGTACTTTATCCTGATGTAGTGTCCTGTTCTGGACCAGGGTTCTGGGGGATGGGCTGCCGGTCCTGATGTAGTGTACTGTTCTGGACCAGGGTTCTGGGGGATGGGCTGACCAGGGTTCTGGGGGATGGGCTGACCAGGGTTCTGAGGGATGGGCTGCCGTTCCTGATGTAGTGTACTGTTCTGGACCAGGGTTCTGAGGGATGGGCTGCCGTTCCTGATGTAGTGTACTGTTCTGGACCAGGGTTCTGAGGGATGGGCTGACCAGGGTTCTGGGGGATGGGCTGACCAGGGTTCTGATGGATGGGCTGGACCAGGGTTCTGATGGTGTATGGGCTGGACCAGGGTTCTGAGGGATGGGCTGACCAGGGTTCTGGGAGATGGGCTGACCAGGGTTCTGGGGGTAGGCTGACCAGGGTTCTGGGGGATGGGCTGCCGTTCCTGATGTAGTGTCCTGTTCTGGACCAGGGTTCTGGGGGATGGGCTGACCAGGTTTCTGGGGGATGGGCTGCCGTTCCTGATGTAGTGTCCTGTTCTGGACCAGGGTTCTGGGGGATGGGCTGACCAGGTTTCTGGGGGATGGGCTGCCGGTCCTGATATAGTATACTGTTCTGGACCAGGGTTCTGGGGGATGGGCTGCCGGTCCTGATATAGTGTACTGTTCTGGACCAGGGTTCTGGGGGATGGGCTGACCAGGGTTCTGAGGGATGGGCTGCCGTTCCTGATGTAGTGTACTGTTCTGGACCAGGGTTCTGAGGGATGGGCTGCCGTTCCTGATGTAGTGTACTGTTCTGGACCAGGGTTCTGAGGGATGGGCTGACCAGGGTTCTGGGGGATGGGCTGACCAGGGTTCTGAGGGATGGGCTGACCAGGGTTCTGAGGGATGGGCTGCCGTTCCTGATGTAGTGTCCTGTTCTGGACCAGGGTTCTGGGGGATGGGTTGACCAGGTTTCTGGGGATGGGCTGGGTCCTGATATAGTATACTGTTCTGGACCAGGGTTCTGGGGGATGGGCTGCCGGTCCTGATATAGTGTACTGTTCTGGACCAGGGTTCTGGGGGATGGGCTGACCAGGGTTCTGGGGGATGGGCTGCCGTTCCTGATGTAGTGTCCTGTTCTGGACCAGGGTTCTGGGGATGGGCTGCCGGTCCTGATGTAGTGTCCTGTTCTGGACCAGGGTTCTGAGGGATGGGCTGACCAGGGTTCTGGGGGATGGGCTGCCGTTCCTGATGTAGTGTACTGTTCTGGACCAGGGTTCTGAGGGATGGGCTGCCGTTCCTGATGTAGTGTACTGTTCTGGACCAGGGTTCTGAGGGATGGGCTGCCGTTCCTGATGTAGTGTACTGTTCTGGACCAGGGTTCTGAGGGATGGGCTGCCGTTCCTGATGTAGTGTACTGTTCTGGACCAGGGTTCTGAGGGATGGGCTGCCGGTCCTGATGTAGTGTACTGTTCTGGACCAGGGTTCTGGGGGATGCGCTGACCAGGGTTCTGGGTGATGGGCTGACCACACACACACACACACACACACACACACACACAGCCCAACAGAACCATGCTGTTAGTCGGTCTTGCTTGCTGACCCCTGTAATGAGATCTGTTCTTGTTCCACTTATAAAGGAACTAGATGAGAGAGAAAGTGTCCCAGTCAGCAGTCATCGTTCTGTCTGTCATCTGCTGTTTAGAGGTTACAGAGTTCTGTTCTGTTGTCATCCTGGTTTATGGAGCTGTCACATCCTGACCTTAGTTCCTTTTGTATGTCTCTATTTTAGGTTGGGCGTGAGTTGGGGTGGGCATTCTATGTTTTTGTTCTATGTTTTGTATTTCTGTGTTTGGCCTGTACTTCCCAATCAGAGGCAGCTGTCGATCGTTGTCTCTGATTGAGAACCATACTTAGGCAGCCTGTTTTCCCCTGTTAGTTGTGGGTAGTTGTTGTCTCTGATTGAGAACCATACTTAGGCAGCCTGTTTTCCCCTGTTAGTTGTGGGTAGTTGTTGTCTCTGATTGAGAACCATTTAGGCAGCCTGTTTTCCCCTGTTAGTTGTGGGTAGTTGTTGTCTCTGATTGAGAACCATACTTAGGCAGCCTGTTTTGCCCCTGTTAGTTGTGGGTAGTTGTTGTCTCTGATTGAGAACCATACTTAGGCAGCCTGTTTTCCCACTGTTAGTTGTGGGTAGTTGTTTTCTCTGATTGAGAACCATACTTAGGCAGCCTGTTTCCCCACTGTTATTGTGGGTGGTTATTTTCCGTTTCAGTGTTCTTCACCATACGGGACTGTTTCTGTTTTTCTTTATTCTCTTGTTCTTTCCCGTGTTCAGTGTAATAAATATGACCAACACTTACCACGCTGCATATTGGTCTGATATTTCCTACTCCTCTTCAGAAGAGGAAGATGACAACCATTACAACCTTTCTGTGTTCAGTGTAATAAATATGACCAACACTTACCACGCTGCATATTGGTCCGATATGTCCTACTCCTCTTCAGAAGAGGAAGATGACAACCATTACAACGTTTCTGTGTTCAGTGTAATAAATATGACCAACACTTACCACGCTGCATATTGGTCCGATATTTCCTACTCCTCCTCAGAAGAGGAAGATGGCAACCATTACAACCTTTCTGTGTTCAGTGTAATAAATATGACCAACACTTACCACGCTGCATATTGGTCTGATATTTCCTACTCCTCCTCAGAAGAGGAAGATGGCAACCATTACAACCTTTCTGTGTTCAGTGTAATAAATATGACCAACACTTACCACGCTGCATATTGGTCTGATATTTCCTACTCCTCCTCAGAAGAGGAAGACCACAACCGTTACAGGAGCAGCATTTTCACACCTTTACCTCTTGAGCCGAAACAGGACTGGAGAGACACACCTCTGACTCCAGATAGGACAGCCGCTGTCACGGACTGTGATATGTATAGTGATTCTATATGTACTGTGATAACGTGAAAACACGTTGGCTCACTATTTAAAAAGATGATGGAGATCCGGGCTAGCTACTGTATATGATGAAAAGTTTTGGCGCAGGTACAGCCGACTAACGTTAGCTAAACGCTACCTACAGTAGAAAAAATCAATACGAAATAAATACTTGGGATTCAAATATTTATATAAATCATCTACAAATAATATTGCGATATGTAACTATCAACCTCCCCCCCTCCCCCCTGATCACTACTACATATCTCCCCATCAGAAACAGCCAATGTCCATGGTAACAGTCCCCCTAGGACCAGTACCCTCCCTCCCCTGCTCGGCTAGCCAACAGACCGTCACCGTAGAAACCACGGAACCTCGGAATGCGCAAGCGTTCTCTCTCAGAATTTTTGCCTTTCCACGGTGTTCTATCCAGGTAGACAACATTCTGCTCCTCTCTGACTTCCCTCCTCTCCCCTCTTCTGACTCCCCCTTTTCTCACACCCACACCAGCACATTCTCCCCTTCTCCCTCCCTCACGCCTGCTCTGCTCTCCATGTTCCTCTCTCATATATTCAAGCTAGATATCCCCTTAGGGTTTTAAGAGATTATATTACTTGGCATATCACACAGCCACAGTTTCTTCATATAGAGTGTGTGTGTGTGTGTGTGTGTGTGTGTGTGTGTGTGTGTGTGTGTGTGTGTGTGTGTGTGTGTGTGTGTGTGTGTGTGTGTGTGTGTGTGGCTGTGTGTGTGTGTGTGTGTGTGGCTGTGTGTGTGTTTTTCATACAGGATAAATCATTTTAAAACCAACTGGGTAGAGAAGCTACCATCTGAAACCTGCTAGAATTAGACTTTGGTTCACAGAGTCTGTTTCAGTCAGTAAATGTATCCAGCTACACATCTAACACTGATCTGGGATCAGACTAAATATAGTGACAATGAAATATAAAGAGGATTCATACTGAGACACAGATCTGGGATCAGACTAAATATAGTGGTAATGAAATATAAAGAGGATTCATACTGACTGAGACACAGATCTGGGAGGAAATTATGCTCTATTAAATTACTCATCTTTTTGGGCCAGCCGCAGATTTGACTTCCTCCACCTGACTGGTACTATTATATATATATCAGGAGAATTAGTAGTGATGGTTCCTCCACCTGACTGGTACTATTATATATATATCAGGAGAATTAGTAGTGATGGTTCCTCCACCTGACTGGTACTATTATATATATATCAGGAGAATTAGTAGTGATGGTTCCTCTACATGACTGGTACTATTATATATATATATATATATATCAGGAGAATTAGTAGTGATGGTTCCTCCACCTGACTGGTACTATTCTATATATATCAGGAGAATTAGTAGTGATGGTTCCTCCACATGACTGGTACTATTCTACTTGTTGTTTTTGTCACCACTTGGGTCCATCTTTATTAAACTGTTCTACTTTATCTTTCACCTCTGGGCTTCTTCTTAATCTCCTTTCATTTCATGTCTCTTTCATGGAGCTTTATGTAATGAACCGAACAGTACGGCTTAGAAGGGTTCAACTCCCACTGAGACGTTATGACATAGTCATGACATCACACGCCAGGCTCCTCATTCCCCTTTAGGGGCTCGTCTTCCCTCACTAAAATGTCCTGAAAGGGGTTCATTGGGTCTCTTCATATTATGTGGCCTTTTAAATGGTTCTGTTTAGGGTAGCAGAGAATCCTCCTTGTTAGCAGTGTGCTGCTCCCTGTTTACTGTGGCATCCATTAGGACGACAGGAGGAACCTCTCCTCCTCCTCTCCCTCTACCTTTGTTTATCCTGGTTTTTCTATAAAAGACACATAATTAAATGTCTGACATCCTCTCGCCCCCCTCTCCTCCTCCTCTCCTCCTCTCCTCCTCTCATCCCCCTCTCCTCCTTCTCTCCTCCTCCTCTCATCCCCCTCTCCTCCTCCTCTCCTCCTCTCCTCCTTCTCTCCTCCTCCTCTCATCCCCCTCTCCTCCTTCTCTCCTCCTCCTCTCATCCCCCTCTCCTCCTTCTCTCCTCCTCCTCTCATCCCCCTCTCCTCCTCCTTCTCTCATCCCCCTCTCCTCCTCCTATCCTCCCCTCCTCCTCTCATCGTCCTCTCCTCTCCTCCTCCTCTCATCCTCCTCCTCCTCCTCACCTCCTCCTCTCATCCTCATCCCCCCTCCTCCCCTCTCCTCCCTCTTATCCCCCTCCCCTCCTCTCATCCTCCTCTCCTCCTCTCCTCCCCTCCTCCTCTCATCCCCCTCTCCTCCTCCTTCCCACCTCCTCTCATCCCCCCCCATCCCCCCTCCTCCTCTCATCCCCCTCTCATCCTCCTCTCCCTCTTCTTGTTTTCCTATCAAAGCCACATAATTAAATGTCCTGACATCCTCTCCTCTTTTCTCTCCCTCTCTTTCTTTCTCTCTATTCCTGTAATAAAGGTGGTGACCATCCCTTTAAGAGCGGCTCCTGTAATAAAGGTGGTTGACCATCCCTTTAAGAGCTGTGTGTGCAGTGTGGATATAGTGTGAACCTGCCCGGAGAGCTGGATTGTGGAGCAGCGAGTGTGTCTCTGCCTGGCTCACTCCTCTCACACACACCTTGCCGCAAGCCTGGACAGAGGGACACAGAGACAGCAGCTACCCACTGAGCCTCTCTCCTCCCTGGGCTGTGAGGCCGGACCTCAACCCCCTCCCCCTAGCTGAGGACCAGGAGACCCACCTCTAGAGACCCACAGCAGACCTCAGAGCAATGTGACCGCTGACTGAACCAAGCCAGGACCAAACAGGCTGTTATGGATCTGAGAAGAAGAAGGAACAGAAGAAACAGCACGCTGTGAAACCCTGCTGGTCCAGGTACTGTCCTTAACATCTGGTCCAGGACCTGTCCATAACCTCCCCTCTAATCCCTGCTGGTCCAGGACCTGTCCATAACATCCCCTCTAAACCCTGCTGGTCTAGGACCTGTCCATAACATCTGGTCCATGACCTGTCCATAACATCTGGTCCAGGTACTGTCCATAACATCTGGTCCAGGACCTGTCCATAACATCTGATCCAGGACCTGTCCATAACATCCCCTCTAATCCCTGCTGGTCCAGGACCTGTCCATAACCTCCCCTCTAAACCCTGCTGGTCCAGGACCTGTCCATTACATCTGGTCCAGGACTTGTCCATAACATTCCCTCTAAATCTTTTTTAAAGCAAACCTCTAGCCTTGGTGCCAGTCTGTTTTTTTTGCCTATACCTTATAGAATTATCACGCCATGTTTGGCTTGACAATGACAATGGAATAAGCAAACACACAGCCTGATCTGGGACCAGCCTAGCAAACTTCTATTGGTGTAAAGTGAACACACAGCCTGATCTGAGACCAGCCTAGCAAACTTCCATTGATGTAAAGTGAACACACAGCCTGATCTGAGACCAGCCTAGCAAACTTCTATTGGTGTAAAGTGAACACACAGCCTGATCTGAGACCAGCCTAGCAAACTTCTATTGGTGTAAAGTGAACACACAGCCTGATCTGAGACCAGCCTAGCAAACTTCCATTGATGTAAAGTGAACACACAGCCTGATCTGAGACCAGCCTAGCAAACTTCCATTGGTGTAAAGTGAACACACAGCCTGATCTGAGACCAGCCTAGCAAACTTCCATTGATGTAAAGTGAACACACAGCCTGATCTGAGACCAGCCTAGCAAACTTCCATTGGTGTAAAGCAAACACACATACTGATCTGGGACCAGGCTAGAAAACATCTATTGTCCTACCAAGATTGTCTGAATAGGGCTTTATCATAAGTTCCTCTCTACAAAGTGAACTACAGATTCTGAAATGTTGTGAATTGATGCTGATCATTCCTCATTCCTCATAGTGTCTGCCATGGTTACCGAGCATAGTTATCTCTCTGCATAGGGGAATGCTGCCATGGTTACCGAGGCCAGTGGTCAGATAGTTATCTCTCTGCATAGTGGGAATGCTGCCATGGTTACCGAGGCCAGTGGTCAGATAGTTATCTTTCTGCATAGTGGGAATGCTGCCATGGTTACCGAGGCCAGTGGTCAGATAGTTATCTCTCTGCATAGTGGGAATGCTGCCATGGTTACCGAGGCCAGTGGTCAGATAGTTATCTCTCTGCATAGTGGGAATGCTGCCATGGTTACCGAGGCCAGTGGTCAGATAGTTATCTCTCTGCATAGTGGGAACACTACTGTATCACCACGGTTACCAAGACTAGTGGTCAGATAGTTCCTTATGCTGGAGTTTCCTTTGGATTTTGTAGAGGAAACTGACAGTACAGGAAATGACATATTACTGAGAACAGTTACTGTAGTGTTGTTGTTGTAACCATATAAATATATTCCACTTATTTCTGCCTCTCCAGTGGCACAACTGTCTAAAGCACTGCGTTGCAGTGAGCCGTCACTACAGACCCGGGTTCTATCCCAGGCTGTGTCACAGCCGGCCGTGACCGGGAGACCCATGTGGTGGGGCACAATTGTCCCTGCTTATTCCCGGGTTACGGGAGGGTTTGGGCTGGGCCGGGATTTCCTTGTCCCATCGTGATCTAGCGACTCCTTGTGGCTGGCCGGGAGCCTGCAATCTGACTTCGGTTGCCAGCAGGACGGTGTTTCCTCCGACACATCGCTACGGCTTCCGGGTGAAGCGTTGTGTCAAGAGGCAGTGCAGCTATGGGACAAGACTGTAACTACCAATTAGATGTCAAGAAATTGGGGAGAAAAAATATGAAAAGTTGTTTATTTCTATGGTTGAAACCTCACGTGAGTTAAAGTCCTAATGATACCAAGTATACTATTCCAGGTAGTTACATACTATTCCAGGTAGTTACATACTATTCCAGGTAGTTACATACTATTCCAGGTAGTTACATACTATTCCAGGTAGTTACATACTATTCCAGATAGTTACATACTATTCCAGGTAGTTACATACTATTCCAGGTAGTTACATACTATTCCAGATAGTTACATACTATTCCAGGTAGTTACATACTATTCCACTAGTTACATACTATTCCAGATAGTTACATACTATTCCAGATAGTTACATACTATTCCAGATAGTTACATACTATTCCAGGTAGTTACATACTATTCCAGATAGTTACATACTATTCCAGATAGTTACATACTATTCCAGATAGTTACATACTATTCCAGATAGTTACATACTATTCCAGATAGTTACATACTATTCCAGATAGTTACATACTATTCCAGGTAGTTACATACTATTCCAGATAGTTCCATACTATTCCAGATAGTTCCATACTATTCCACGTAGTTACATACTATTCCACGATAGTTACATACTATTCCAGATAGTTACATACTATTCCAGGTAGTTACATACTATTCCACGATAGTTACGTACTATTCCAGGTAGTTACATACTATTCCAGTAGTTACATACTATTCCAGGTAGTTACATACTATTCCAGATAGTTACATACTATTCCAGGTAGTTACGTACTATTCCAGATAGTTACGTACTATTCCAGATAGTTACATACTATTCCACGTAGTTACATACTATTCCAGGTAGTTACATACTATTCCAGATAGTTACATACTATTCCAGATAGTTACATAATATTCCAGATAGTTACGTACTATTCCAGATAGTTACATACTATTCCAGGTAGTTACATACTATTCCAGATAGTTACATACTATTCCAGATAGTTACATACTATTCCAGATAGTTACATACTATTCCAGGTAGTTACATACTATTCCAGATAGTTACATACTATTCCACGTAGTTACATACTATTCCAGATAGTTACGTACTCTGTCCTCTCCTCCTGATGTCCTGTTGGGCTTCCAGGTAGTTACATACTATTCCAGGTAGTTACGTACTGTTCCTCGTGTTACATACTGATTCCAGGTAGTTACATACTATTCCAGATAGTTACATACTATTCCAGGTAGTTACGTCCTATTCCAGATAGTTACGTGTCTGCCTCCCTGTGGCTATTCCAGATAGTTACATACTGGTTCCACGGGCCAGTTACATACTATTCCAGGTAGTTACATACTATTCCAGGTAGTTACATACTATTCCAGATAGTTACATACTATTCCAGGTAGTTACATACTATTCCAGATAGTTACATACTATTCCAGATAGTTACATACTATTCCAGATAGTTACATAATATTCCAGATAGTTACGTAATGACTATTCCAGATAGTTACATACTATTCCAGGTAGTTACATACTATTCCAGATAGTTACATACTATTCCAGATAGTTACATACTATTCCAGATAGTTACATACTATTCCAGATAGTTACATACTATTCCAGATAGTTACATACTATTCCAGATAGTTACATACTATTCCAGGTAGTTACATACTATTCCAGATAGTTACATACTATTCCACGTAGTTACATACTATTCCAGATAGTTACATACTATTCCAGGTAGTTACATACTATTCCAGATAGTTACATACTATTCCACGTAGTTACATACTGTCTCTTCCAGATAGTTACGTACTGGGCCAGGTAGTTACATACTATTCCAGGTAGTTACGTCTCTATTCCACGTAGTTACATACTATTCCAGGTAGTTACATACTATTCCAGATAGTTACGTACTATTCCAGATGTAGTTACGTACTATTCCAGATAGTTACGTACTCATTCCAGATAGTTACATACTATTCCAGGTAGTTACATACTATTCCAGGTAGTTACATACTATTCCAGATAGTTACATACTATTCCAGATGTCCAATAGTTACATACTATTCCAGGTAGTTACATACTGATTCCAGATAGTTACATACTATTCCAGATAGTTACATACTATTCCAGATAGTTACATACTATTCCAGATAGTTACATACTATTCCAGATAGTTACATACTATTCCAGATACCAGATAGTTACATACTATTCCAGATAGTTACATACTATTCCAGGTAGTTACATACTGTTCCAGGTAGTTACATACTATTCCAGGTAGTTACATACTATTCCAGGTAGTTACATACTATTCCAGGTAGTTACATACTATTCCAGATAGTTACATACTATTCCAGATAGTTACATACTATTCCAGGTAGTTACATACTATTCCAGGTAGTTACATACTATTCCAGATAGTTACATACTATTCCAGATGTTACATACTATTCCAGGTAGTTACATACTATTCCAGATAGTTACATACTATTCCAGGTAGTTACATACTATTCCAGGTAGTTACATACTATTCCAGGTAGTTACATACTATTCCAAGTAGTTACATACTATTCCAGATAGTTACATACTATTCCAGATAGTTACATACTATTCCAGGTAGTTACATACTATTCCAGGTAGTTACATACTATTCCAGGTAGTTACATACTATTCCAGGTAGTTACATACTATTCCAGATAGTTACATACTATTCCAGATAGATACATACTATTCCAGATAGTTACATACTATTCCAGGTAGTTACATACTATTCCAGGTAGTTACATACTATTCCAGGTAGTTACGTACTATTCCAGGTAGTTACGTACAATTCCAGATAGTTACTACTATTCCAGGGAGTTACATACTGTACAGATTCCAGGTAGTTACGTACTATTCCAGATAGTGTATTCCAGGTAGTTACATACTATTCCAGATAGTTACATACTATTCCAGATAGTTACATACTATTCCAGATAGTTACATACTATTCCAGATAGTTACATACTATTCCAGATAGTTACATACTATTCCAGATAGTTACATACTATTCAGAGGCAATAGTTACATACCTATTCCCAGATAGTTATTCATACTGTTCCAGATAGTTACATACTATTCCAGATAGTTACATACTATTCCAGATAGTTACATACTATTCCAGATAGTTACATACTATTCCAGATAGTTACATACTATTCCAGATAGTTACATACTATTCCAGATAGTTACATACTATTCCAGATAGTTACATACTATTCCAGATAGTTACCAATAGAGTTCATGTTCCAGATAGTGTACGTACTATTCCAGATAGTTACATACTATTCCAGTAGAGTTCATTACATACTGTTCCCAATGTAGTTTCATTACTATTCCAGAGGCCCAATGTAGAGTTCATTATTCCAGGTAGTTACGTGTTCCAGGTAGTTACGTACTATTCCAGGTAGTTACGAGTTCCAGGTAGTTACTGTACTGTATTCCAGATAGTTACCCAATGTATTATTCCAGGTAGTTACATACTGTATTCCAGGTAGTTACATACTTATTCCAGATAGTTACATATTATTCCAGATAGTTACATACTATTCCAGAGTTACATATGTTCCAGATAGTTACATACTATTCCAGGTAGTTACATACTGTTCCAGGTAGTTACATACTATTCAGATAGTTACATATGTTCCAGATAGTTACATATATTCCAGAGGTTACATATTTCCAGATAGTTACATACTATTCAGAAAGTTACATACTATTCCAGATAGTTACATACTATTCCAGATAGTTAGATACTATTCCAGATAGTTACATACTATTCCAGATAGTTACATACTATTCCAGATAGTTACATACTATTCCAGATAGTTACATACTATTCCAGATAGTTACATACTATTCCAGGTAGTTACATACTATTCCAGATAGTTACATACTATTCCAGATAGTTACATACTATTCCAGATAGTTACATACTATTCCAGATAGTTACATACTATTCCAGATAGTTACATACTATTCCAGATAGTTACATACTATTCCAGATAGTTACATACTATTCCAGATAGTTACATACTATTCCAGATAGTTACATACTATTCCAGATAGTTACATACTGTTCCAGGTAGTTACATACTATTCCAGAGGTTACATACTATTCCAGGTAGTTAGAGTAGTTACATACTGTTCAGAGTAGTTACATACTATTCCAGAGTTACATACATTCCAGATAGTTACATACTATTCCAGATAGTTACATACTATTCCAGATAGTTACATACTATTCCAGATAGTTACATACTATTCCAGATAGTTACATACTATTCCAGATAGTTACATACTATTCCAGATAGTTACATACTATTCCAGATAGTTACATACTATTCCAGATAGTTACATACTATTCCAGGTAGTTAGAGTTCATACTATTCCAGATAGTTATTACATACTATTCCAGGTAGTTACATACTATTCCAGGTAGTTACATACTATTCCAGGTAGTTACATACTATTCCAGGTAGTTACATACTATTCCAGATAGTTACATATTATTCCAGATAGTTACATACTATTCCAGATAGTTACATACTATTCCAGATAGTTACATACTATTCCAGATAGTTACGTAGAGTATTCCAGGTAGTTACATACTATTCCAGAGGCCCAATGTAGATACATACTATTCCAGGTAGTTACATACTATTCCAGGTAGTTACATACTATTGCAGATAGTTACATACTATTCCAGATAGTTACATACTATTCCAGGTAGTTACATACTATTCCAGATAGTTACATACTATTCCAGGTAGTTACATACTATTCCACATAGTTACATACTATTCCAGGTAGTTACATACTATTCAGAGGTAGTTACATACTATTCCAGATAGTTACATACTATGTACCAGATAGTTACATACTATTCCAGATAGTTAGTCAGGTAACGATTTGACTGAGAACATACGAGATGTTTACCTGTGACTTTGTTCTTAATCATTTATAATAGCGTACTGTAAGAAGTATACATTTTCATAATGTCTTCCTGTTTACATTCCCGGGAACATTTCCAGCAGAGGCCCAATTGACATTTTGTGACATTTTACGTACTTTACAGACTGATCTGCCTCGAGGCCCAATGTAGAGTTCATTACATACTGAAACGTCTCTGTCAGAGAACACGGTGGTCGGGGAGGGAAGTGGAAATGAAATGTAATTCATTCTGCAGAACAGATACAAGGTTAGATTAGATTAGACTGCCTTAAATGGATTTCATCCCAATGTTGTTCTGCAATCTGTCTCACCTCAGTGTGTGTGTGTTTGTGTCTGTGTCTGTGTGTGTGTGTGTGTGTTGTCTGTGTGTGTCTGTGTGTGTGTTTGTTTTGTACTGTGTGTGTCTGTGTGTGTCTCTGTGTGTGTGTGTGTGTGTGTGTTTGTTTTGTACTGTGTGGCCCAATGTGTGTTCTGTGTGTGTGTGTGTGCCCAATGTGTGTTTGTTTTGTGTGTGTGTGTCTGTGTGTGTGTCATTACTCTGTGTGTCTGTGTTTGTTTTGTGTGTGTGTGTCTGTGTGTGTTTCTTACATACTGTGTGTGTGTTTACTGACTGTGTGATATACCATAGATATTAAAACAGAGGGGTGAGGAGGGTACAGAGGTCCTGGGCCTATGTCCTCCTGATGTCCTGTTGGGCCTCTGTCTCTCTCCTCCTGATGTCCTGAGGGCCTCTGTCTCTTGCTACCTCCTGATGTCCTGGGCCTCTGTCTCTCTCCTCCTGATGTCCTGCTGGGTCTCTGTCTCTACTCCTCCTGATGTCCTGTTGGGCCTCTGTCTATTATACTCTCCTCCTGATGTCCTGTTGGGCCTCTGTTACTCCCAATGTAGAGTTCTTACCTCCAGATGTCCAATGTTGGGCCTCTGTTACATACTGTCCTGATGTCTTGTTGAGGCCCTGTCTTCATTCCTGATGTCCTGGGCCCTGTCTCTCTACTCCAGATGTCCTGCTGGAGTTCTGTCTCTTCTCCTCCTGATGTCCTGTTGGGCCTCTGTCTCTCTCCTCCTGATGTCCTGCTGGTCCAGGGCCCTGTCTCTCTCCTCCTGATGTCCTGCTGGGCCTCTGTTCATTACTGTAGAGCCTCCTGATGTCCTGGGTCTCTGTCTCTCTCCTCCTGATGTCCTGTTGGGCCTCTGTCTACATACTGTCCAGATGTCCAATGTTGGGTCTCTGTCTCCTGTCCAGATGTCCTGTTGGGCCTCTGTCTCTCTCCTCCTGATGTCCTGTTGGGCCTCTGTCTCTCTCCTCCTGATGTCCTGCTGGGCCTCTGTCTCTCTCCTCCTGATGTCCTGTTGGGCCTCTGTCTTACATACTGTCCTGATGTCCTGTTGGGCCTCTGTCTCTCTCCTCCTGATGTCCTGTTGGGCCTCTGTCTCTCTCCTCCAGATGTCCTGTTGGGCCTCTGTCTCTCTCCTCCTGATGTCCTGTTGGGCCTCTGTCTCATCTCCTCCAGAGGTCCTGTTGGTTCTCTTCTCATACTCCTCCAGAGGTCCTGTTGGGCCTCTGTCTCTCTCTCCAGATGTCCTGTTGGGCCTCTGTCATACTGTCCAGATGTCCAATGTGGTCCTGGGCCCTGTGTTCATCCATACTGTCCAGAGGGCCCAATGTAGAGTTCCTCCTGATGTCCTGCTGGTCCTGGGCCTCTGTCTACTCAGAGGCCCTGATGTCCAATGTGAGCTCTCATCTACATACTCCTCCAGATGTCCTGCTGGTCCTGTAGAGTTCATTACATACTCCTGATGTCCTATTGGGCTTCTGTTTCTCCTCCAGATGTCCTTTGTAGAGTTCTCTGTCTCTCAGAGGCTCCTGAGAGTCCTGCTGTTTCAGGGCCCAATGTAGAGTTCATTACTACTTCCTGATGTCTTGGGTCTCAATGTAGAGTTCCTTACTGACTGTCCTGGGCCCAATGTCTCCCTCCTACTGTACAGTCCTGGGTCTCTGTCTCCCTCCTTACATGATGTCCAGGGCCTCAATGTCTCCCAATTACATGACTGTACAGAGGCCCAATGTAGAGTTCATCCTGATGTTCATGCTACTTACAGAGGCCCAATCCCTCCAGGGCTGTCTGTACAGACCCCCAATGTAGAGTCCCTGACAGGCCAGTCTCAGGGCTCTTTTACATACAGACTGAGGCCCAATGGATGAGTTCACTTACATACTGTCCAAGGGGCCAGTGGGTTTGTCATACTGTGAGCCAGTCAGAGTTCACAATGGAGGCCCAATTAACATTACATAGTGGTACAGAGGCCCAATGTATGGGTGGATGCATACTGTACAGAGTTGTGTGTTCATTACATACTGTGTGAGGCCCAATGTAGAGTTTTACATATGTGAGTGTGTGTTCATTACATACTGTGTGTGTGTGTGTTTGCACATATGTGTGTGTTACATGTGTGTGTGTGTGTGTGTGTGTGTTACATACTGTAAGAGGCCCAATGTAGAGTTCATTACATACTGAACAGAGGCCCAATGTAGAGTTCATTACACTGTGAGGTCAGAGGCCCCATTTAATGACCAGATTCCCAATGTAGAGTTCATTACATACTGTACAGAGGCCCAGATCAGTAGACTTCATTACATACTGAACAGACAATGTAGAGTTCATTACATACTGTACAGAGGCCCAATGTAGAGTTCATTACATACTGTACAGAGGCCCAATGTAGAGTTCATTACATACTGTACAGAGGCCCAATGTAGAGTTCATTACATACTGTACAGATGCCCAATGTAGAGTTCATTACATACTGTACAGAGGCCCAATGTAGAGTTCATTACATACTGTACAGAGGCCCAATGTAGAGTTCATTACATACTGTACAGAGGCCCAATGTAGAGTTCATTACATACTGTACAGAGGCCCAAGAGTTCATGTACAGAGTTCATTACATACTGTACAGAGGCCCAATGTAGAGTTCATTACATACTGTACAGAGGCCCAATGTAGAGTTCATTACATACTGTACAGAGGCCCAATGTAGAGTTCATTACATACTGTACAGAGGCCCAATGTAGAGTTCATTACATACTGTACAGAGGCCCAATGTAGAGTTCATTACATACTGTACAGAGGCCCAATGTAGAGTTCATTACATACTGTACAGAGGCCCAATGTAGAGTTCATTACATACTGTACAGAGGCCCAATGTAGAGTTCATTACATACTGTACAGAGGCCCAATGTAGAGTTCATTACATACTGTACAGAGGCCCAATGTAGAGTTCATTACATACTGTACAGAGGCCCAATGTAGAGTTCATTACATACTGTACAGAGGCCCAATGTAGAGTTCATTACATACTGTACAGAGGCCCAATGTAGAGTTCATTACATACTGTACAGAGGCCCAATGTAGAGTTCATTACATACTGTACAGAGGCCCAATGTAGAGTTCATTACATACTGTACAGATGCCCAATGTAGAGTTCATTACATACTGTACAGAGGCCCAATGTAGAGTTCAATACATACTGTACAGAGGCCCAATGTAGAGTTCATTACATACTGTACAGAGGCCCAATGTAGAGTTCATTACATACTGTACAGAGGCCCGGATGCCCAATGTAGAGTTCATTACATACTGTACAGAGGCCCAGAGGCCCAATGTAGAGTTCATTACATACTGTACAGAGGCCCAATGTAGAGTTCATTACATACTGTACAGAGGCCCAATGTAGAGTTCATTACATACTGTACAGAGGCCCAATGTAGAGTTCATTACATACTGTACAGAGGCCCAATGTAGAGTTCATTACATACTGTACAGAGGCCCGGGTGCTCAATGTAGAGTTCATTACATACTGTACAGAGGCCCAATGTAGAGTTCATTACATACTGTACAGAGGCCCAATGTAGAGTTCATTACATACTGTACAGAGGCCCAATGTAGAGTTCATTACATACTGTACAGAGGCCCAATGTAGAGTTCATTACATACTGTACAGAGGCCCAATGTAGAGTTCATTACATACTGTACAGAGGCCCAATGTAGAGTTCATTACATACTGTACAGAGGCCCAATGTAGAGTTCATTACATACTGTACAGAGGCCCAATGTAGAGTTCATTACATACTGTACAGAGGCCCAATGTAGAGTTCATTGTACAGAGGCCCAATGTAGAGTTCTGTACAGAGGCCCAATGTAGAGTTCATTACATACTGTACAGAGGCCCAATGTAGAGTTCATTACATACTGTACAGAGGCCCAATGTAGAGTTCATTACATACTGTACAGAGGCCCAATGTAGAGTTCATTACATACTGTACAGAGGCCCAATGTAGAGTTCATTACATACTGTACAGAGGCCCAATGTAGAGTTCATTACATACTGTACAGAGGCCCAATGTAGAGTTCATTACATACTGTACAGAGGCCCAATGTAGAGTTCATTACATACTGTACAGAGGCCCAATGTAGAGTTCATTACATACTGTACAGAGGCCCAATGTAGAGTTCATTACATACTGTACAGAGGCCCAATGTAGAGTTCATTACATACTGTACAGAGGCCCAATGTAGAGTTCATTACATACTGTACAGAGGCCCAATGTAGAGTTCATTACATACTGTACAGAGGCCCAATGTAGAGTTCATTACATACTGCCCAATGTAGAGTTCATTACATACTGTACAGAGGCCCAATGTAGAGTTCATTACATACTGTACAGAGTTCATTACATACTGTACAGAGGCCCAATGTAGAGTTCATTACATACTGTACAGAGGCCCAATGTAGAGTTCATTACATACTGTACAGAGGCCCAATGTAGAGTTCATTACATACTGTACAGAGGCCCAATGTAGAGTTCATTACATACTGTACAGAGGCCCAATGGAGCCCAATGTAGAGTTCATTACATACTGTACAGAGGCCCAATGTAGAGTTCATTACATACTGTACAGAGGCCCAATGTAGAGTTCATTACATACTGTACAGAGGCCCAATGTAGAGTTCATTACATACTGTACAGAGGCCCAATGTAGAGTTCATTACATACTGTACAGAGGCCCAATGTAGAGTTCATTACATACTGTACAGAGGCCCAATGTAGAGTTCATTACATACTGTACAGAGGCCCAATGTAGAGTTCATTACATACTGTACAGAGGCCCAATGTAGAGTTCATTACATACTGTACAGAGGCCCAATGTAGAGTTCATTACATACTGTACAGAGGCCCAATGTAGAGTTCATTACATACTGTACAGAGGCCCAATGTAGAGTTCATTACATACTGTACAGAGGCCCAATGTAGAGTTCATTACATACTGTACAGAGGCCCAATGTAGAGTTCATTACATACTGTACAGAGGCCCAATGTAGAGTTCATTACATACTGTACAGAGGCCCAATGTAGAGTTCATTACATACTGTACAGAGGCCCAATGTAGAGTTCATTACATACTGTACAGAGGCCCAATGTAGAGTTCATTACATACTGTACAGAGGCCCAATGTAGAGTTCATTACATACTGTACAGAGGCCCAATGTAGAGTTCATTACATACTGTACAGAGGCCCGGATGCCCAATGTAGAGTTCATTACATACTGTACAGAGGCCCAGAGGCCCAATGTAGAGTTCATTACATACTGTACAGAGGCCCAATGTAGAGTTCATTACATACTGTACAGAGGCCCAATGTAGAGTTCATTACATACTGTTGTAGAGTTCATTACATACTGTACAGAGGCCCAATGTAGAGTTCATTACATACTGTACAGAGGCCCAATGTAGAGTTCATTACATACTGTACAGAGGCCCAATGTAGAGTTCATTACATACTGTACAGAGGCCCGGGTGCTCAATGTAGAGTTCATTACATACTGTACAGAGGCCCAATGTAGAGTTCATTACATACTGTACAGAGGCCCAATGTAGAGTTCATTACATACTGTACAGAGGCCCAATGTAGAGTTCATTACATACTGTACAGAGGCCCAATGTAGAGTTCATTACATACTGTACAGAGGCCCAATGTAGAGTTCATTACATACTGTACAGAGGCCCAATGTAGAGTTCATTACATACTGTACAGAGGCCCAATGTAGAGTTCAATACATACTGTACAGAGGCCCAATGTAGAGTTCATTACATACTGTACAGAGGCCCAATGTAGAGTTCATTACATACTGTACAGAGGCCCGGATGCCCAATGTAGAGTTCATTACATACTGTACAGAGGCCCAATGTAGAGTTCATTACATACTGTACAGAGGCCCAATGTAGAGTTCATTACATACTGTACAGAGGCCCAATGTAGAGTTCATTACATACTGTACAGAGGCCCAATGTAGAGTTC